>NC_043700.1:178493121-178503962 GCF_006229205.1 Suricata suricatta | reverse complement strand
TGGCTTCAGGGGCCTCTCTGCGTGGCTTGCACAGGGTCCTCTTCTCCCTGGGTCCTCACATGGGTTTTTCTCTGAGTGTGTGTCCTGATGTGTCATCCGTAAGGACCCTGGTTGTATCAGGTTATGGCTCAGCCCAATCACTTCGTGTAACCTTACTGACCTCTTTGAAGACTCCATCTTGAAATACCGTCACATTCTGAGGTCCTGGGGATTCGGGTTTGAACATATGAAATTTGGGGGCACACAACTCGGCCCATTTAGCTTACAGGAGAATTGTGTACATAAGGCAAAACTTAAAAAATAACAACTTAAAGCTTAACACTAAAAAATAACAACTAGCCTCATGAATACACATCTTATTCTTTAAAATAATTTTTTGAAATGTTTATTTCTGAGAGAGAGAGAGAGAGAGAGAGAGAGAGAGAGAGAGAGAAACAGAGTGTGAGTGGGGGAGGGGCAGAGATCGAGGGAGAAGCAGGCTCCAGGCTCTGAGCTGTCAGCACAGCACCTGACGCGGGGCTCGAACCCCCAGACTGTGAGATCATGACCTGAGCCGAAGATGGGTGCTTACCTAACTAAGCCACTCAGGCGCCCCAACACATCTTATTCTTGAAGGGCATAAATGTTCCTATATCCCCACTCTCCAGAAAATTGGCTGGTGAAGACAAGAGAAGTTTTAACTTCTGAGGCTGTTACAATCCCTGTTGTCCTGCCAGAAGTTGCCTGCCCCGCCCCTCTGCTCCCGTCCTCGCCTGCCCCCTTGGCCAGCAGGAGAAACAGGAAGGCAGAGGTGAGAGGCCGAGGAACACTGTGAAAAGCTATAGTTTCTCTCCGTTTCTCCTAGTAGAGATTGCAGTGTTGCAGAGACTGATGTGTTATAAATACTGATTTTCTTCTGTAGCCCACCATTCCAGATTAGACAATTTAAATTACTTACTGGTTTGATAACATCTTAGCTCTTTTTTTTTTAAATTTCATTATTTGATGCTGGGTCCTCATGCCCCGCAGCCTAAATCGCTATCTTATTATATGTGAAAAGGTAGTATTTTTCTGCCTTTATGTCTTCTCATTTTGAAGGCAGTAGCTTGCAATGGAATCCACAAAAACAGAACGTGTTTTATTAAAATGCTACCTCTAATTCAGGCTGTGTGACTTTGGACAAGTTACTTAACTTCTCTGAACTTCGTATCCCTCATTGAGTGCAATGTGATCCTGTAAGGGAGAAGTGAGAAATTTCATATAGAACAATAAGCCCATTGCTCAGCACATAAACCTTTTCTTCTCTAGGTTAATTATGTAAATGGAAACATGATTGCCAGAACGTTCCCTTATATCATCATGAAAATAAAGGGTCCTGTACAAAGACCCCAAAAATCTGAACTGTCACCCCAACTCAATGTCTTCTTCCGAGCTCCGTGCCTCTTTGAGCCTCCAGACTTTTTCATATTAAAATGGAGTGAATGACTGCTACACTCAGCATGTATGTGTCCCACCCTTCTTCCGCAAGATATATTTTAAATTCTAATGCCCAATAGGATGGTATTTGGACGTGAGTCTTCTGGGAAGTAATTAGGTCATAAAGGTGAAGCTTTCATGAATAAGACTAGAGCCCTCATAAAAAGAGGCCAGAGGGGCGCCTGGGTGGCTCAGTCAGTTCAGCATCCAACTTTGGCTCAGGTCATGAGCTCAAAGTTTGTGGGTTCACGCCCTGCATCGGGCTCTGTGCTGACAGCTCAGAGCCTGGAACCTGCTTCGGATTCTGTATCTCCCTCTCTTTCTGCCTACTCTCTCAAAATTAAATAAACACTAAAAATAAATAAATAAATAAATAAATAAATAAATAAATAAATAAATAAGGAGATCCAGAGAGCTAGCGAGCTTTTTCCCACCATACAAGGATACCACCAGGAGCTGGCAGGTCTACAGTCTGATCGTGGGCCCTCTTTCACCAGAACCAGACCAGGCTGACACTCTGATCTCAAATTTACAGCTTCCAAAACTGTGAGAAATATATATTTTTTTTCTTTATAGTCACCCAGCTGGCATTTTATTATAGCAGCTCAAATCAACTAAGACAATGGCCAACGTTGGACTCTACACAATTGATCAGGAGGACAATGCATGCAAAGCACTAAAATACAGAGTCATTGTGCCTTCACACAGCAGGCTCTGCAGATGAGACAGAAGCCTGTCCTCTGACAGGTGGGGTTCCACTTTGGGGAAAGAGCATTAATCCTTACAAGTTACCAGGAGGTTGAAATGTTTGGTAAACTTAGTGAACATTTCTCTTACAAAAGCTATTGCTTAGCAAAACAAGACAAAAATAGGAACCGGAGGAAAGAGGGCAGTGTGTAATTTTTGTGAGTCAAGATTTTTTCACCCAGTATTCAGGATCATCTCATAATTCTGAGCAAATTGGAGATGGAAATAGGGCCATATTTCCTAAATTATAATTTTCCGGGTCACATCTCTGCATCTTAAGATAAACCTGGTGCCAAAACCAAAACAAAATAAAAAGAGGGGGTGCGTGGGGGGTGGGCATGGAACCAGGGTAGCTCTGTGGGTTAAGCCTCTGATTTTGGTTCAGGTCATAATCTTGGAGTTCATCGGTTCGAGCCCCGCATTGGGCTCTGTGCTGACAGCTCAGAGCCTGTTCAAATCATCTGTCTCTTTCTCTTTCTGCCTCTCCTCTGCTCAAGCTCCCTGTCTCTCTCAAAAATAAATATTTAAAAAAGACTAATAAACCCATTATGTGCCTCAAATAACATATTTTACGAAAGATGACTAAACAAAGTTACCAATGAGGTAACTAAAACAAAGAAATAGTGAGGAGAGTAACTTCAAGTTTGCAAAACTGTTTTCTCTGTGACTTAACAGAAGAGCTGGATTTTCTTGTTTGTTTCTTTACTCAATTTGTGGTATTGACAGCATGCAGTCTCCAGAAAGCTCCAGGGTCCGTGTGTGAGAGAACAAGGGACAGAAGGGCAAGTTAGTTCTTAATATTGTTATTACAAAGTTTTTACTTTACGGACCTCTGAAAGGGTGTTAGGGACCCATGGAGTGGAGTTCAGGGTCTCTGCTTGAAAACTTCTGGTGTCACCGAAAAAGCACGGTGGCTTGGAAGGACCTGAATTCTAACCTATGATCTTCAGAATTTATTTCACTTCTCTAAGCCTCTGCTTCTCCCCTCTAACAATGAGTGCTTTGGATTCAATTTTGGCCAAAATCTTTTCCAGCTATGACATTCCCAGCTGCTCTAAGTTGGGGTGTTTAATAAAATTTGAACAGAGCAGACTTTTCCTTCTTTTTCTTTTGTTTTCCCCTGCTCGCCATCTTCCTGGGGTGGGGGGGAGCGCCTGGACCAGGTGCTGACTGAGCTAGGATAAAGGAAGGGAGTCTTTGTGCCATTCAGAGATGAAAAAGCTACAGTTTCCGAGCAAAGGAAAGCCCAAGGCTGTTTTAGAAACATATCACCTAATCGTCAGGTAGGAATCCTTATCTATTCCTCCTTCGGAAGGGCAGATTGGAACATGATGATTGGAGATCGCATGACGCGTGATTAGAAACATATCACCTTGACAGTGTGGCTCAGTACTGACCCCACAATGGACTAGTAAGGGCAGATTTTATTTATTTCTTTTTATTTGTCATCTTCCTCACCAGCATGACCTCATCCACAGGATCTCAATCCCCCTCATCTACTTCCTGAAAAATCCTGATTGGCTATTGAAGTCCCAGGCTTAACACATGTGGTGAGGCTCTGGGATAGAGAAATAAAGAAGCAAAGTAGTTTAGGAAATCCAAGGTCTCAAAAGAGGGAGGCAAATGGAGTCCCCAGGGAAGTCTGCCCCGCCTGTAGGTGGTGGGCTCTGAAGTCGTGAATGATGCCCTGGCCCCCACCCTTTCCTCCAGAGACGCCGCCTACCCTTACTCTTGGCCAGACAAGTCAAGGGGCAGTTATCAGACTTAAATGGGCACCAGAAGCTCTGGGAGGACTTGTTAACACAGACGGATAGGCCCGCTCCTGTAGCTTCTACCTGCAGCTGGTCTGGGGCCAAGTCCTGAGAATTTGCATTTTCAGTAAGTTCGCAGGTCATCTTGTTGCTTAGGTGCCTGGATCCCAGACGGCACTTTGAAAACCATTCGCATTCTGTCAATTACTGAAAGTGATCTGAGCTAAAAGAAAAGAACACATTTTTGGGCTCTGAATTTCTGTAATTAGGCAACAAAACAGCTATATTCTCTGATACAATACAAATATGTTCCCTTCTGATCTCTTATTATTAAGGGTGAAGCAAGAGGGTCATATCACCCCTCATATATTTTAGCAGAGCTCTTCAGAGTGGGGGGAATTTATAAGAAGCACAGAGATTATAACATTAAAAAAGGTTTATTTAGACAGCAAGCATGCGAGTGAGTGGGCAAGGGGTAGAGAGAGGGGAAAAGAGCAGGTTCCATAGTCAACGCAGAGCCCAACGTGCACCTCCCATGTCAGAAACCATGAGATCGTGACTTGAGCCAAGAGTGAGTCAGATGCTTAGGGCGCCTGAGTGGCTCGGTGGGTTGAGCAGCCGACTTCAGCTCAGGTCATGATCTCACAGTTTGTGGGTTTGAGCTCCTCCTGGAGCCTGGAACCGGCTTCTGATTCTGTCTCCCTCTTTCTCTGACCCTCCCCCACTCACACTCTGTCTCTGTCTCTCTCAAAAATAAATAAATGTTAAAAAAGAGAGACAGATGCTTAACCAACTGAGACACTCAGGTGCCCCTAATTATAACTTCCTTCTTTTCTTTCTTGAAAGTGAGCAGGAGAGGAGCAGCAGAGAGAGAGAGAGAGAAAGACACAGAGAGAGAGAGAGAGAGAAAGACACAGAGAGAGAGAGAGAGAGGGAAAATCCCAAGCAGGCTCCACACTGACAGTGCAGGCGCAACACGGGGTTTAAACTCACAAACCGCGAAATCATGACCTGCGCTGAGGTCAGTCGTTTAACCAATCGAGGCACCCAGGTGCTCCATTATAACATTTTTAAAAAGCTCATTTACTATTTTGCTTTCTCTAGGAGAGGGAGAGGACTTCCATAGAGGGATGGCAGGGGGTATTATATTACTAAAATCTTAATTTGAACAATTCCTTTCTAGTCATTAGAGTCCAGCTGTAAAGTATTAGATGTGAACATGAGGCTTTGGTTTATGATTCAAGAGTTTAGGGGCACCTGGGTGGCTCAGTCGGTTGAGCGTCTGACTTTGGCTCAGGTCAAGATCTCACGGTCCGTGGGTTCGAGCCACATATCGGGCTCTGTGTTGACAGCTTGGAGCCTGGAGCCTGCTTCCAATTCTGTGACCCTCTCTCTCTCTGCCTCTCCCCCGCTCACGCTCTGTCTCTCTCTCAAAAACAAATAAACATTCAAAAAAAAAAAGAGTTTAGAAATAATCTGCAGCTATCCTCAGCAGACTGAGTCCATGCCTTTGCCATCTGGGTTTAACTTGTTTTCCATGAACTTTCACCAAGTATAAAACAACATCAAAGACTCTAGAGATTAGTATAGATGTAGTCTGTTATGATGATCAATCTTTGGCAGCCCAGGACTACAGTCAGAACCTTCCCTGGAGACTGTAAGGGTCATGGGGTTAGTTCTCAGTGGCCTCACTGGACCAACAGGTGGGACAGTAGTCACTCAGGTAAACAGTGCTGTGCTGGGTGGTTTTACATACAGTATGTCATGTAATTCTGGTGATTCTTTGTAGTGAGAAACCACGTGTCCAAGGGAGCAGGGCTTAAACAGGCAGAACACTGATTTGAGCTATTGTATGTCTGACTCGAAAGCCCACAGTCCTCAGGAAGTGCAATCAATGCTGAGTCAGTAGATATTTATTAAGCATCAACATTGTGGGCATGAAGAGAACCTAGCAAAAAAGTCCCTGCCTTCATGGTGCTTCCATTTTAGGGAAGAGGAATAACTGTGTTCCCAGAAGGGATCAAGTCAACATTCCTATTTTATACATGGGGAAGCCAATGTCCAGAGTTGCTGAATGGTTTCTATATTGTCACATGTCAATGATGTCTGACATCTCTCAATCAAAAAAGATATTAAAATCAAAAGGAAATTTATTTTTGCCAAGGTAAACCATCAAGGTAAAAGGGAGACTGGTATCTAGGCTTTCACATGGTCTCTCTGCCGAGATCAGGCATAGACACCAAATTCTAAATCTTCACCCTGACATCAAAGTCCATTCATGGTTAGGCTCAGAATCAGTCTTCCTGTTCCTGTGACAGGCCAAACTTGTTTTCACCTCACCTCAGGGCCTTAGTACTTTCTATTCTCTCTGCCTGGAATATTCTGTACTTGGATCTCTACGTGTCCAAGTCTTCCTCGTCATTCAGATCTCAACTCTAGAGGATGCCCTTCAACAGGTGTTCCCGCCCCCTGACATCTGGGAACACCGGCTGCAACCCCAGCCTGTCTGGAGAATGCAGCTTGGCCGTCCCCTACAGGGCAAGGGCTCCCTGTGTCCAACTGTCAGAAGGAGGGGAGGGTACTGTCTGGTCTCAGCTGGCTTTCATCATCTTCCGTCTCACTTCCCTAGTTTCTTACTTTACATATTGGGATCAACTCCCAAATAAACCACTTGCCTACAACTTTTTGTCTCAAGGTCTGCTTTTGTGGCAACCCAGACCTAAAGGCATATTTGACCCTGTCCTTCATAACTGTTTTCCTCATAGCACCACTTCCTTTTTAAAAGTATCTACTTTTAGTTTGTTTACTTGCTGATCATCTACACTGCCATCCTACCTGACCTACCCATCCCTTCCAACCCTTACTACCCCACCAAACAGATGCCTAATAAAATACAAACATGGTGGTGGAGTAAGAGGACCCTGAGCTCATCCCATCCCTGTTTTCAGCTAGATATCATCCACATCCAAGTCAATAAACTGGAGAGCGATCCAAAGACTAGTGGAACAAACTCCATAACTAAATTTAGAGAAGAAGCTGCATCTGAAAGGTTAGGAAGGTCAGAAAAGTGGAGGGAGGCTGCCTCCGAGGGGGGGGGGGGGTTGCTGCACGTACAGATAGGGCAGGGACCTGGGCCCTCACACCAGGGAACTCACATGAGGAAGGCTAATCCCTATTACATCCCCATTAAAAAACCAGGACTGATTTCATGAATTTGTACAAACAGTGGGACCTGGAACCTGGAGATTTAAAAGTCACCTGTCTCAGCATTGGGCCATCTGGAAGCACAGTGATAGGTGGGTCACTGCCCTTAAAGAGACAGCCACCTGAGTGGAGACGAAACATAAAAATGGCAGTTTACACAAAGCAGTAGCGGGGTTGGGGGACACAGCGGGAACAGGAGAGGGATCTGTTCATACTGATTTCAGAGCATGTTGAAAGAGTTCAAAAGCAAAGGAGCTGCCAGGCACATTTTTCTTCCTTGCCCCCAACATGAGCACAGAGCCACCTGTGGGGCTAGCATTGGGTTGTGCCACTCTTGAAAGTTCTCCTGAGGACACATCTTTCTAAGCCTGCTAGCCATGGACCTGGTCTTGGAGCCAATTTTGTAAACCTCAGGATGCCCTGACCAGCCAGTGGGTGCACAGCTACCACTGTGTGCCATGCACCCCTCCCCCACCTCCTCCCCAAGTGTTCGCCCTCAGCTGCAGCTCCACGTCTCACTCAGTCTCGTGCCTCCAGCCTGCCATGTGCACAGCTACTGTCAGCTGCCCTGCCCAGCCCTGTGCCCCTGGGTGCCCAAGCCTTAAACTCCTAGCCAACGCAGAGCTTCAGGGGGTCCCCAGAGGGCTAATGACCCAGTGCAAATTATGCTGCCCTGTTCCCAAGTTTCCTGGTAGCCATGCTTCTCCCCTCGCCTCCCTGCTGGTCTAACTGGGTTCCACTGACACCACAGAAAGCAAGCACAGCACACAAGAGACAGGGAGTCAGTGCAGACAACCACACCAAAAGGAAAAATGATGCAGGCACAACAGCAGGGCATAAGTAACACACATAAGACACTTCCCTGAAGTGCCAGGTTCTGACAAACAGCTGACACTGCAGGGCACTCCAGACTTTTTATTTTTTTAGCTTTATTTATTTATCTTGAGATAAAGAGAGAGAGAGAGCATGAGCAGGCAAGGGGCAGAGAGAGAGGGAGAGAGAGAGAATCCAGCAGGTGCAGCGCCATCCTTGCAGAGCCCAATGCAGGGCTCAATCTCACTAACCACGAGATTATGACCTGAGTTGAAACTGGACACTTAACTGACTAAGCCACTCAAGTGCCCCAAGAACCTGTTCTTTACACAGCTACGACTTTCAATTGTAGAAGACACAGCTGACATTCTTAACACATAGAACAGACACAGAGTGGAGGACAAAATGAGAAAACAGAGAAATTTGTCCCAAATGAAAGAACAGGACAAGGTCACAGTCAGAGATCTAGGCTAAACATATATAAGGAACATGCCTAACAGAATTAAAAGCAATGATCATAAGGATTCTCACTGGACTTGATGAAAAGGCAGAAGGCATGAGTGAGACCCGTAACACAGAGGTAAGGAATAACATAAAGGAGATAAAAGGCATAATAAATAAAATGAGTAACAACTTGATGGAATGAACAGCAGGATGGAAGAAACAGGAGCAAATTAGCAAGCTAGAAAACAGTAATAAAGAGTAATCAAGATGAACAAAAAAGAGAAGAATTATGCAAAATGAGAATAACTTAGGGAACTAACTCTATCAAATATAATAATATTCATATTATAGGAGTCCCAAAAGAAGAGAGAGAAAGGGGAGATGAAAATTTATTTGAAGAAATAATAGCTGAAAACTTCCCTAATTTAGGGAAGGAAACAGATATTGAGATCCAGGAGGCACAGAAAACCCCCAACAGAATCAACAAAAGCAGACTGATAACAACACATAATTGCAATTATATTTGCAAAATGTAGTGATAAAGAAAAAAATTAAAGCAACAAGACAAAAGAAGTCATTAGCTTACAAGGGAGAATCCATAAGGCTAGCAGGAGATTTTTTCAATAGAAACTTTGCAAGCCAGAAGAGAGTGGCATGATACATTCAAATTGCTGAATGAATGGGAAAAGTATGCAGCTAAGAATACTCTACCCAGCAAGGCTATCATTCAGAGCAGAAGGAAAGAGAAACAGTTTCCCAGACAAACAAAACTTAAAAGGAGTTTCTAACCACTAAACCAATTCAGCAAGAAATACTAAGGGGAAATATGAGGGTAAAGGATAGACCAAAAATGGTAGTATAAAAGTAGGAAGACAAAATCAGTAAAAATAAAGGTTTCTGTAAAAAATCAGTTAAATAACTCACAAAAAGAATATAATATATGATGTATATTATATTTATGTAATATATTATATAAATGTATATTTACATAATATATATATTTACATAATTTATAACAATATAAACCTAAAATATGGAAAGTAGAGGAGAAAAGAATGGTTTCAAACTTAAATGACCAGTAACTTAATATATAGGAAGAAGAGGTTATATACAAACCACATTTCAAAAGTCACTAATAAATATGTAAAGAATAAAGAGAAAGAAATCTAAATATATCACTAAAGAAAAATCAGCAAAATGATGGAATGGATTAAAAAAACAAACAAAAAACAAGACCCAACAAGAGACCTATTTTAGACTAAAGACACCTGCAGATGTAAAGTGAGAGGATGGAGAAACATCTATCATGTAAATGAATGTCAAAAGAAAGCCAAGGGAGCAATACTCAGAGCAAACCAAATAGACTTTACTTTCTAAATAAAAAACAAACGATGTTGTGGTGCCTTGGGTGGTTCAGCTCAGGTCATGATCTCACAGTTCATGAGTTTGAGCCCGGCATCAGGCTCTGTGCTGACAGCTTGAAGCCTGCTTTGGATTGTCTCCTTTTCTCTCTGCCCCTCCTCTCTCTCTCTCTCTCTCTCTCTCTCTCTCTCTCTCTCTCTCTTTCTCTATCTCCCAAAAATAAACATTAAAAAATTAAAATTAAAAAAAGGTATTTATTTATTTTGAGACGGGTAGGGACATGAATGGGGGGAAGACAGAGTAAGAGGGAAAGAGAGAAAGAAGCATGCTCCAAGCTATCAACACAGAGCTGGATCTCAGAAATGGTGAGATCATGACCCAAGTTGAAATCAAGAGTCAGATGCTTAATGGGCTAAGCCACTCAGGTACCCCAGACAAAATAGACTTTAAACCAATGACTGTAACAAGAGTCAAGAAAGGACATTATCTAATAATAAAGGGGACAATACAATAAGAATATATAACAATTGTAAATATTTATGCACCCAACATAAATACATAAAACAGTTAATAACAAACATAAAATAACTAACCAATAATAATACAATAATAGTAGGTGACTTTAACACCACACTTACATCAATTGACAGATTATCCCAACAGAATATCAGCAAGCAAACAATGGATTTGAATGATACACTAGAACAGATGGACTTAACAGATATATTCAGAACAATCCACCCTAAAACAGCAGAATACAGATTCTTTTCAAGGGCACATGGAACATTCTCCAGGATAGATCACATATTAGTCTATAAAAGAAACCTTGACAAATGCAAGATCAAAATCATACCATGCATATTTTCTGACCATAATGTTATGAAACTAGAAGTCAACCACAAGAAAAAATCTTGAAAGAACACAGATTCACTGAAGATAAATAACATACTATTGAACAATGGCAGTGTCAACCAGAAAATCACAGGAGAAACAAAAAAAGTATATGAAAACAAATGAAAATGAAAACACAATAGTCCAAAAATCTGAGATGCAACAAAAGTGGTT
>NC_043700.1:178436086-178493021 GCF_006229205.1 Suricata suricatta | reverse complement strand
AGACAAATTCTGCCAAACATTTAAAGAAGAGCTAATACCTATTCTTTTGGTTTTTGTTTATTTATTTTTGAGAGAACGAGAAAGAAAGAACACACACAAGTGAGTGGGGGAGAGGCAGAGAGAGAGGGAGACACAGAATCCAAAGCTGGCTCCAAGCTGAGCTGTCAGCACAGAGCCCAACATGGGTGGTTTTTTTTTTTTTTAATGCTTTGAAATTTTCAATGTTTACTTATTCTTGGGAGAGAGAGAGAGAGAGAGAGAGAGAGAGAGCATGAGCAGGGGAGGGGCAGAGAGAGAGGGAGACACAGAATCGGAAGCAGACTCCAGGCTCTGAGCTGTCTGCACAGCGCCTGACATGGGGCTTAAAACCACGAGATCATGACCTGAGCCAAAGTTGGATACTTAACTGACTGAGCCACCCAGGCGCCCCTCAACATGGGTCTTGAACTCAAGAACTACGAGGTCATGACCTGAGCCAAAGTCGGATGCTTAACTGACTGAGCCACCCAGGCACCCCAAGTTAATACCTATTCTTAAATGGTTCTGAAAAACAGAAAGAGAAGGAAAATTTCCAAATCCATTCCAAGAGGCCAGCATCACCCTGATACTAAAACCAAATAAAGACACCACTAAAAAAGAGAACTATAGGCCAATATCCTAGATGGACACAGATACAAAATTTCTCAGTAAAATACTAGCAAGCCGAATTCAACAATGTTTTAAAAAAATCATTCACCATGATCAAGTGGGATTTATTCCTGGGTTGCAAAAGTGGTTCCACATTCTCAAATCAATCAGTGTGAAGCATCACATCAATAAGAGAAAGGATAAGACCCATATGATCATTTCAATAAATGCAGAAAACACATCTGACAAAGTTCAACGTTTGTTTATGATACAAATCATCAACAAAAAAGGTGTAGAGGGAATATACCTCAACAAAATGAAGGCCTTCTATGAGAAATCCACAAGTAACATCATATTTAATAAGGAAAAACTGGGAGAATTTCCCCTAAGGTCAAGAAAAAGATAAGGATGTCCACTCTCATCACTTTTATTCAACATAGTACTGGAAGTCCTAGCCACAGCAACCAAACAAGGAAAAGAAATCAAAGGCATCCTAATTGGTCAGAAGAAGTAAAACTTTTGCTATTTGCAGATGACATGACAATGATACAAAAAAATACGCCTCCAAAGACTACACCAAAAACTATGGGAATTGATCAACAAACAGTAAAATTGTAGGACACAAATTGACATAAAGAAATCTGTTGCATCTCTATGCACCAATAGGAAGCAACAGAAAGAGAAATTAAGGTAAGTATCCCATTTATAATGGCATCAAAAATAAATAATAAGATACTCAACAACAAATCTAACCAAAGGAGTGAAAGACCTATGCTCTGAAAACTGTAAGACACTGATGAAAAAAACTGAAGATGACACAAACAAATGGAAAGACGTTCCATGCTCATGGACTGGAAGAGCAAATATTTTAAAGTGTCTATATTAATCAAAAAATCTACACATTTAGTGCAGTCTCTACCCAAATGTCAACAGAATTGTTCACCAAAATGGAACACAGAATGCTAAAATTTGTGTGGAACCACGCAAGACCCTGAATAAGCAACATAACCTTGAAAGTGAAAAGCAAAGCTGGAGGTATCACAATTCTGGACTCCAAGTTATGTCACCATGCGGTAGTAATCAAACAGTATGATACTGACACAAAAATCAATAGAACAGAATAGAAAATCCAGAAATAAACCCACAATTATACGGTCAATTAATTTTGGACATAGCAGGAAAGAATATCCAGTGGTAAAAAGGAAGTATCTTTAACAAATGCTATTGAGAAAATTAGACAACAACATGCATAAGAATGAAACTGTACCATTTTCTAACATGCTACACAAAAATATTTTCAAAATGGAATAAAGACCTAAATGTGATCACTGAAACCATGAACATCCTATAAAAGAACCCAGGCCGTAACTTCTTAGATGTTGACCATAGCAGCTTCTTTCTAGGTATGTTTCCTGACGCAAGGGAAACAGAAAGAAAAGTAAACTACCAGCACTACATCAAAATAGTAAGCTTCTTCATAGCAGAGGAAACAACCAGTAATTCTAATAGATAACCCACTGAATAAGAGATCTTTGTGAATGACCTATCCGATAAGGGGCTTATGTCTAGAGTATCCAAAGAACGTATATAACTCAACACCCATAAAACAAATGGTCTGATTAAAAAATGGGCAAAAGAAATGAACAGATATTTTTCCAAAGAAGAATACAGATGGTCAATAGACATGTTAAAAGATGCTCACATCACTTACCATGAGGGAAATGGAAATCAATGAGAAATGACCACACACCTATCAGAATGGCTAAAACCAACAACATAACAAACAACAAGTGTTGGCGAGGATTTGGAGAAAAAGGAATACTTGTGCACTATTGGTGGGAATGTAAACTGGTGCAATCACTGTGGAAAACAGTATGGGAGTTCCTCAAAAACTTAAAAATAGAACTACCTTATGATTCAGCAATTGCACTACTGGATATTTACCCAAAGAATACAAAAACACTAAGTCAAAGGGATAAGCCCACCCCTATGTTTATAGCAGCATTATTTACAACATCCAAGATATGGAAGCAGCCCAAGTGTCCAACGATTGATGAATGAATATAAAAGATGTGGTATTTGCAATGACATGCATGGAGCTAGAGAGTAGAATGCTAAGCAAAAAACAAAAACAAATACCATATGATTTAATTCATATGCAGAATTTAAGAAACAAATGAGCAAAAAGGATAAAATATTAGAGAAAGAACACAAGAACTAGACTCTTAGTTGTAGAGAAAAATCTGATGATTACCAGAGTGGAGCACAGTGGGGGAATGGGTTAAATCGGTATTGGTGACTAAAGAGTGTGCTTGTTGTGATGAGCACAGGGTGATATATGGAATTGTTGAATTACTATATAATATATATAGTAATATATATTATACATATAATGCTATATGTAAACTAAGTGGAATTACAATATATTACATATAATGCTATATGTAAACTAAGTGGAATTACAATAAAAACTGAAAAAAATATAATAAAATCTAAACATCATGGTGGTCTGGGGCATCTGGGTGGCTCAGTCAATTAAGTGACTTTGGCCAGGTCATGATCTTGTGGTTCGTGAGTTTGAGCCCCATGTCGGGCTCTGTGCTGATGACAGCTCAGAGCCTGAAGTCTGCTTCGGATTCTGTGTCTCCCTCTCTTTCTGCCCATCCCCCACTCATGTTTTGACTCTCTCAAAAAATGAATAAACATTAAAAAAAGTTAAACATCATGGTGATCTGACTTTGCCTGTCCTGTTCATTGTAGTTTCCCCAGTATTGAGAACATTGCTCAATACATCGTTGGTGCTCAACATAATGTCTGTTGAATAAAGAACATGAACATGCTGGAAATCAGAAACTCTCCAACATGTCAGTGTAGGGAAATGTCAGTTAGCAAGTCATGCTCTTGAATTACTGACTTGAGGCATTCTCCTTTTGCTTTATTCCCAGTCCGATATCTTAGTTCTTTCCATTTCTGTAGGCTCTCCTTGATCAATCACTTTCTGTTCAACACGCTGTCCTTCACAATCAAAAGTTTACAAAGGCATATAAAAATCAATCCAGCCTTTGGGGCCAAGACGTTCATTATTCTCCTCCATCTATATTTATAAGCAGATATTGAAGACATCCTAAATCGGGAGTCTCTGCTCCTTTGGCTCCTATCACATTAGCTTTGCATAACCATCTACGCTTATTAAAAGAACCCCTGGTCTGTTTTGGTTTGACAGTGACCTTCAAGTGCCTGATTTAATAAGCTAGGGAATTAGAATAGATCGTATTGGCTTGTTCAATCATTTATATTACAAAGAGCTGCAAGGAGAAGCTCGAACAACATAAAAACACAGGAAGGAACAAACAGCTTTCAAAGATGAAGAAGGAAAGTCGAAGGAAAAGAGCTTGTGTAGAGGTGCTCGCATGGTTTTCAAGATCATTGCCCCTGATCAACAATACATCATCAAAGCAAACATCAAATGAGTATTAGCTTATGAAGCAGGTGACACTTCAAAACGTGACATCGGAGTTACACTTCTGTTAACAGTTAGTTTAAGTAAACAAACACTGTTCAACAGAAAAGAGCATATGTAGCAGTTTTATTCCCTCTAGCAGCCCATCGAGGGGCTCTGTGGATTGAGGATGAAGATGCTATTTCCCAAAATGTTTGGCATCCATATGAAATGAAAGGGTACTGAATGTGGTGATTTGCCCATTTATTTCCAGCCTCTTCTGATACGCAGAGCCTAGCAGAGGACCTGGCATAGAGTAGGGGCTCAAAAATACTTCATTTAAAGATAGAAGGCATCATTCCTCACATTTTTCTTGGAGAAAAGAGTCTCACTTGCAAGCTAGTGTAGCTCATCTTTTACTTACATGATGCTCAGTAAGAGGCACTATGACTCTGCACTGGTTTTTACATCTTATGGTTTCCCTAGAATAAGAGAATCTGCTACTTCTGGATATGTTTTGTGTTAAGAAGTGAAGGTGTGTGGTAAGCAAAATATCAGGATTTGTAGTCAGACGCTTTCTTTTCCTGATATATAAAACGGAGCTATTAATGCTAATTATTCATAAGAATTCATTCCTTGAGGGATTCTGTAGGTTGTGCTAGTCAAAAGGACGCCTCCAATACTCAACAAAATACTTTCTCTCCCATTTTAGGGATGAGAAAACTCTGGTTGAGAGGATTAAATGGCATTCTCCAGGATCACCCTCCCTGGGATTTCAGTAAATAGGGTTCAGGGGTCACCGACTACAGACACTGCCATCTTTCTGTCCACTCTAAGGCTTCTTGTGCAGGAGGATGAACTTCAGGTATAAATCTCACATACTTTCATTCCAGCTTCCTGCGCACACACACACACACACACCACCTTGCTGGGATCCCAAATCCCCACTTCTGAAGTAGTGAACTAGCTGTTGTTGACTTTGACAATAGCAGTGAATTTACAGAAGTTCTCAACTTTGGGGATTTTTTCCTACTTCATAGTAGAGACACTTGCCTGGGGTCATGATAAATGTAAAATATTGGCAGGGACAAGTTCTCTAAGTTTTCTATTTAAAACATGTTTGTTTGATATAAGTTGATGTTCTTGAGACAAATGTGTCAAAAAACGTGAGATAATATAATGGGTGTTGAAGCAGAAATGCTAATTAAACCAGTGTGAATGTAAATGATGTTTTAGAACATCACAGATGAGGAGAATTCTTATACACCACTTCCCTACTTGCTCTTCACACTGTATAAGCTGCATTACCTAACGAGCCAATGTGACTTTTTCCCCCTGATCAAACTTTTTGACCGAGATGGAAGCTTCAGGTGGTCTACCTGTTGACCTTCCATTCCAGAATTTTAATTACTATCCTTCCCTCCTATGCTATGCACAAACCATGGACAACTCGTAATTTTTTAAATCTGCAAACCAATGGCTCTCAATCATGACCTGGCATTACAATCAGCTGGCAAAACTGTGAGAACTGCAGATAACTAGGCCTCACCTGCAGAGATTCATATTTCATCAGTCTGAGGCAGAGCCCAGACATCCTACTTCTAAAAATTTTCTCGATGATGCATTCTAATGTGTAAATGGGTTTGAGAATCAGCACATTAATTATTCTGCCTTTGTTATTTTTATGTTTTTATTTATTATTGAGACAGAGAGAAACAGCATGAGTTAGGGAGGGACAGAGAGAGGGAGACACAGAATCGGAAGCAGGCTCCAGGCTCTGAGCCATTAGCACAGAGCCCGATGCAGGGGCTCGAACTCATGAACCGCGAGATCATGACCTGAGCCAAAGTCGGACTCTCAATCGACTGAGCTACCTAGGAACCCCCAAATTCTGCCTTTGAACCACTGCACAATTTAAAATTATTTTCTTTCCTTTTGTCGCTATGCAATTCCTAGCCAGTCTTTAAAAGTAAGAAGGTACCAGATCCAAGAAGCTTCTGTATGGAGTAAGGTGGGTCTTCTTTAGTATTAAAAAATCACTTTATGGTCCATCTTAATCCTCAGTAGATCCCACTGTACTGCAAATTCCTTCAACATGGAGACATGGGGTGGAGGTTGTAGAATGACTACAATATGTAGGGCCTAGCCACACACAGACTACATATACTCCATATAGTATTCATAGAATACTATGAAAAGCAAGAATCCTATAAACACCTGCAACATTGTGGATGAAGGTGAAGATAATTTTGAGCAATAACAAAAGAATACATACTGTATGTTGTACCTTGACATAGAGAACCAAAAGCAAAAAATTGCATCCCTGCTACTAGAAATCGGGAGAGTGGTTATCACAGAGAGAGGGTATAGTAACAGGAAGGGAGCTTGAGGGTGGCTTATGGGATGCTGTTTGTGTCCTTGATCTGGTCAGTGGTTACACGAGTGTCTGCTGTGTAAAAACTCTCCATGATGTAAACTTAGGTTGTGTATGCTTTTCTGTATATACATTATTCATCAATTTTAAAAAGTTAAAAAAATACTTTTGTATAAACAATATAGCATATACTTGCATATAACATAATTTTGGTCTTAATCTCTGAAAGGCTGAATTAACATTGAAAAGAGTCTACCTTCCAGATGTGGCTTCCTCAGACAAGGTTGCTGGATTAAATGGAAGTATTGATCTTGATTTCCTGATTCAAAAATTATGATGACACACACACACACATACAAATACAGGGAGGGGGGTGGGTATTGGGGATCCTGTATGGAGTGTAGGATGTTCTGTGTGTCATTCTGGAACCTTTCTATGAGTTTGAAAATATTTCAAAATGAATAATGTAAAATGTAAAAAGAGGGGCACCTGGGTGGCTCAGTCAGTTAAGCGTCCAACCTCAGCTCAGGTCATGATCTCGCAGTTCATGAGTTTAAGCCTCGCATTGGGCACTGTGCAGAGAGCTCAGAGCCTGCAGCTTGCTTGAAGTCTGGCTCTCTCTCTGCCCTCCCCACTCATGCTCTGTCTCTCTCGCAAAAAGAAATAAACATTAAAAAATGTAAAAAGAGAATTCCATTGCATGTGCTTCAAGACTTTTCGTGCAAAATGTTTATCACAGTGCATAAAAGGGCCAAGAGCAGGAGCCTCACTAAGCGTGTAAGAACAGCATGTACCCATCTACCTTGTGCGTGTACAACTTGCTGTTAGATGTTTACACATTTGGCAGAAATGGATTTGTCACTTGCTTTTGTAATGTAGCACCCAACAGCCCATGGGGATCGTCTGCCGTTTACCCAAATCCTTGTGCTTGTTGAATGGAAACACTGGATGAGGAGAAGCCACTTACCCTCTGGGAGCCTTTGTTTCTCATGTAGGTCAGAGGACTGCATTTCCTGACATTCTCAGTTTTAAACTGCAATCTAGCTAATTATTAAAAGGGTCCTCTTTCTCTCTCAGAGTTGTCTTGATTTGGAAGGTAAATTATATGGTCTTGCTGCTCCCAAGGAATCTTCCACTGGTAGATCTCTGGACATCGATGTGTCTGCAGATGTGAGCCTGGATTCCTTGGGCCCGGCCAGGCAAAACCCTCTTTAGGGTGTGCAGCCTTGTAGCATGTGTGATTGACAGGATGTCAGAGTAAGAAGCTTTTGAAAATGTCGAAAAGAATCCCTTTTTAACAGAAGGGAATTCTTTAATTGCCTCAATGGTAATTATTACATGATTCTAATACTTCTCTCCTTGGGTGATGGCCATAGAGAGGGGCAGAGGACCATGTAGTTAAAATATTTTCACTTTAAATGTCTCTAAGTTTTTCCTATTTATAACAAAAGGTGCTAATTTTCTGGTATATACAACTATAATGCTTTATTTGATAAATGGCTTACACTTACGAGTAATTCTTAATTTATTTAGCAGATATGAATGGATTATCTTCTCTGAGCCAAGAATTGAAAATGCTCCAGACAGATCAGCGAGCCCAGTGGTAAATAAGGAGATTATCTTTAGCTTTTCTGTAGCCCGTACTCCTCTGGAGTCCTATAGAGCTCTGATTTTCTTAAACTCCTATTCCCCAGTCCATCTTCATGGCCCATCTTGTCTTCTATGTTGCCTAGAATTCAAGGTTAGGAATTCAACCATCATCTCCCTGGATTTATCAGCCCCTTCATCTTCCATCCTCCTCCTCAATACCACACACATTTTACACCCCATTACCTTCTGAATACCTATAATCTCAGGTAATAAAGATAATATTACCACAACTTCTAGTTCTACCACATTTGGGTGCTACATGATCTCAGCTAAACTTAGCAGACTTTTCAGCCTCCTTCCTATTAAATTGTATTTCCTTTTATTTGCTGCTCTCAAACCACCAACCCTCGAGGAAACACACACACACACACACACACACACACACACACACACACACACACTCCAGAAGCCAAGGCCTTTTGCTTTACTGAGCAGACTGAGATAATTATTTCCAATTTCTTTTTCTCCTCAAAGTCTCTCTGTGTCATTATTCATAGCTTTCTACTTCCCTCCTGCACTGAAGGAAAAGATTCTTTCCTCTTCCCCAAGTTTCTTTGACACCAACTCTCTTCTGTATGATTTTCTTAACTACTTCCCTCTGACCCCAGGTACTCTAGCTTGAGTCCTCAAAATGAGGCCAAAGTTGTTCTGAGGTCCCCCAAGTCCATCTATTCCCAAAGTCAATAACATTGTTAAGTTCACTTTCACCATCACCAGGGAAATTTAGAAATCGAACATCTGTTGAAATGATCTCTTCTCTTAGCTTCTACTCAAAACGTTTTCATTTTTTGTATTTTTTCTAGATTTCTATTCCATCTCTTTTATTCCTGTTTTCTGAAAATACACACCCTCCCCAGCTTATGTCCCTGTCTGCTCCTCTACCAACATGATCTCTTCTGCTTTTCTCTAAGATCCCTAGCAACCTTTTATATAAAAGGCCATATTGTGAGTCAACACGGAACACCGTACAAACTCTATGATACACCGCAACCTCAAGCCTAGAACACAACTGAGTATTGAGGGCAGATACCACAATGATGGAGTGGCACTCTTTGATCCAGACATCTGGCCCCTGCTGGAAGCCCCAGGAGGCAACGCTACAATCAGTGACCACCGCCACCCATGGTACCAGTAGGAGCTAACATGGGATGGGAATGTGGGCCGGCAGAATAGCCTCCACCACTGAGCTCTGGGGATCGCAGGGATCTTTTAACAATGCACCACTCAAAGACTGGGATCATGCAAAACAGAGTCTGTGTCGGTCTCACTAAGTGGACATTTGAGAAGAGATGGTCAGGTTCACCAGACTGGCTCTTATACAGTATATCATTGCTGCTCTCTGCTGGTCAAAAGCATTCTTTTCATTTAAAATTAACAGAGATGTGGAACACATCAAAAAGGGGAGATATAGTGCTTTCAAAATGATATGGACTGGAGGCGCTAGACAATTGCAGTTGCTAAAATGACTTCATAGGTTTCAGTATATATTTTTACAGAGAAACTAATTTCAGTGAGAATCTACAGGATCCCTACAGCAAAGATGTCCTATTAATCACCATTTTATTTTTTAATGTGGCAGATCAAGATATATACCCTCTTGACAAATATTTACATGCACAGTACAGTACTATGGCAGAACTCTAGCACTGACTCATCTGTGTAATTGGAATTTTAGCTCTTGAATAGCAGCTGCTCACTTCCCTTCCTCCCTGTTCGTGGTAACTACCACTTTATTGTGTTCATGCCTTTGATTCTTTTAGATACCGCATACAAGTGGAACCATATTACATTTGTCCTTCGGTGACTGGCTACTCTCACTGATTAATCCCCATTTTTGTAAGCCTTTAATTAATAGAGCATAGGGGCTGCATCATGTACTTCAGTGAGCATTAAACCTGTTACCACTTTTTTGTACAAAACTTTCTATTAGCCATCATGCTTGCATTTTTATGGGTAAATAGGCAAGTTCTACTGGGGTTGATGACCTTGATACATTGCGAATCCTAAAATGTTTTCTGAATGCTGAAATGCTGGTTAAATGTAGTTATACATATATATATATATATATATATATATATATATATACATACATATATATATAATCTATCTATCTATCTATCTAATTTGTGCAACTTATTCTATTGAAAACTTATTCTTAAAAGTATATCAGTGGTAGTTTTTAATTATCCAGAATATTTGCATACAAAGAACACTCCAAGAACTGCCTCATGAGGATAAATACAAACTAAAAAGCCTAACACAGGGGTGTCTGGATGGCTTACTTGGTTAAGTTTCTATCTCTTGGTTCTAACTCAGGTCATGATCTCATGATTCCTGAGCTCAAGACCGAAATCGGGCTCTGAGCTGAGCTTGAAGCCTGCTTGGGATTCTCAATCTTTCCCTCTCTCTCTTTGCCCTCTCTTGCTCTCTCTCTCTCTCTCAAGCCAAATAAATAAGCTTAAAAAAGAAAAAAAAATGCCTAACACAATAGATTTGACTCAGGGCTCAAACACTTATTAACCACATTACCTTGGGGCAGTTATCTTTTTTTTTTTGTAAAGTTTGCTTGTTTGTTTTTTTGTTTATAAGAGCTGGTGGCATGTGCACACACATACAAGTGGAGGAAGGGCAGAGAGTGAGGGAAGGAGAGAATCCCAAGCCCCTACAGGGCTTGATCACACGGAATGTGAGATCATTACCTAAGCTGAAACCAAGAGTTGGAAACTTAACTAATTGAGCCACCCAGGTGTCCATGAATATCTTTGAGCTCTGCTTTCCTCTTCTGTCAAATGGAGGAAAAATATTACCCCATTTATAATAATATCCCCTCATTTATAATATTATGATATTACAAATTTTCATTGAAATATCCATATTATATGTTTAACAGTCCTTGGCCCAGGGTAAATAAATGGTCAGTAAATCTTGATTGCTACCATTAATATTATAATCCACAGCCTAAGTAACAGAAGTTATTACATTTTCCAAAGCAAAGTTATTTGCTTTAAAAGACACTCTGTAGATACCTGGAGAAAGCTGTTTTTAGAACAGAGCCTTCGCTCCGACACTCACTGAGTCCTTTAAAGTAATGCCTTAAATTTTCTGAGCCACAGAAATGTTTCTGAATGCTTGCCATGCCCTAAGGTTTCAACGTAGCTCTGTGTTTTAATTTTATTTACCACTGTTTAATGGCCTATGGTGCAAAGTGTTTTGTTTTCTGACCTTTTGTTCTCCCCCTGATGAGTGCCTGAAGAACAAACCACCACTGAAGGAAGCTAGTAATCTTTTGGGAAAATTAGCAAAGAATAATTTTTAGGAACAATGAAAGCAGCAAAGTACCCAGACCTGACAATGCATTCTTCTTTTTAAATATTACCACACTGAAATGTGATTTGACTGTTGTTCTATGTTTATTAGTTCAGTAAATAAAGATTAGGTTGCCACTGGGTTTTTAGACTAGAAGTTACAGAATGCTGAATCTTGAGGAAACTATCCAATTGTTAGGGATGTGTTCAGACCAGAATGTTCTAGATATTTCCCCTCCTCTTGTCCGTTCTTTCCTTAGAAAACATCTTAAAAGCCCACTCTTCTGTCATAAAGTTCGGAGACCTAAGTATCTAAGTGACATGCTGGGGTAGTCATCTTCCAACCCAAGCCAAATAATCAAGTTCTGTATTTATGCTGTTGCTGGAGGGTCCCACCAAGATAAATTCTGAAGAGAAAATAGGGTGGAGTCAGACTCCTGAGTCCTGATGCCACTTGGAGATAAAGATTCATTCAAGTCAAATTATTAATTTGCCAAAATATGTCTTCAACCCATTTTGTCTCTTCTTGAGATTTTTTTCCATTTGTTTATGGCTCCCTTCTTCCTCCAACAAGACTTTTGATACTATGATATTCTACATACTATGATATTCTACAACCTTAGCTATGTTTGTGTTCTGCCCATTCCTCTTCCTTGGCTTGCTCCCTGTGAACTTCTAACCCATTCTCAGAACTGGCCTCTGTGTTCCATCCCTTTGATGGCTCCTACTTAACGAATGAATACAGTGAGTTAATGTCTCTCTTTTGTCCCTCCATCTTGATGAAATATTTCAACAATAAGGATCAGGGTAGAAAATGGTAAAAGATTAATGTTCATGGTTAGTTTTCAAGGGCAGGGGACCTCAGGGTCCTTCTGGAATTCTGGTACCTGACTACTCACTGGTACACAGGAAGGGCTGCCCATCACAGAGCAAATCACTGCATCTTCCAGAAGAAAAAGTAACTCTTTCAGCCGAAAGAGAACAGAAGTGAGTGGCCTCCCCAGAGATGGAACCAGCCTAGGCACTTGAATCCCTGTAACTGGCAACTCCCAGTTGTCAACAGATAGGTCTTCACACCTTGCTAATCAGGAGAGCCAGAAAGTCTCTTTCTCTTTGCCCATCTTCCATTGTTTCTTTCTCTTATTTCTTTTTTATGCATTACTTTCAATTTTGAAGATACTATAGGGGGGAAAAACAAACTTCTTTTGAGTCTGCAATTTTATAAAGTAACAAAACCATTTTCACTTCTTGTAATCCCTATCAGAATTTTGTTTTCAGAAAAATGTCTTAGATCTGTCTCTGTCACTTAAAACAATGTTTAAACCTGTCATAGCCTTTGTTCGATGGGTACAATGATTCTTAATGCAGCCTTTATTCTTGCATTGGGTCAAAGAACTTGATACAGGATATTTATGGTTGGATTATTGATGTGACATAGTCATGGAAATAGCAGTGAGAAATCAGTGATAGGAAAACTTTCCAAGGTAATGGAAAACTTTGGATGTTAAGATGTACACATTTAGAAACAATGTCTCCTGAAAAAGTATCTTCCTAAAATGAGTATTTTCTCTATCCTACCTCCTTTTTGAATTCTGAAACCTCTTTGAGTATAACAGAAACTTTGATCACTGTATTTGCCAGTGTGTTCCGTGCATTCCTGAGGACAGAGTTAGAATGAATATGCCCAGTCATTAGTGTCTCCATGACTTTGCTGGTGGTGTTTCTGCCACGTGGAATTCCCTTTTTTACTTCCAATTTCCTCTCACTGCTGCTTCCTACAGATCCCATTCAAATTGTCAAACATTATTACTTCCTTGAAACATAGTTCAAATGACCGACTTCCCATCTGGTTTCCCATCTAATTTTTTTAATTGTACTTATGTAATATATTGCTTTGAATAACAAAACATATATTCCTGCATTTTCCAAACATAAATATGCTTTTCAATGCTGTGGTCTTTCTGTCTAGAGCAGCTCCTCACTTTTATTCCTGCTGGGAATTACATACTAATACTAATACTAATACTAATACTAAAACCTCAAATTCTGAAGATGTTCTCAGTGCCAACCTGGGCAGAGGTAAGGCATCTCCTTTTGTTCTCTCATATTTATCTCACATCTCCGGGGAAGAAAAATGGCCTTCTAAAGATGTGCAAGTCCTTAGGTGCCTCAGTTAAGCGTCCAACTTTGGCTCAGGCATGATCTCATGGCTCATGGGTTAGAGTCCCACATTTGACTCTCTGCTGACAGCTCAGAACCTGAAGCCTGCTTTGGATTCTGTGTCTCCCTCTCTCTATGTCCCTCCCCAATTCATGCTCTGGCTCTATCTCTCTCAAAAATAAATAAACATTAAAAAAGATAAAGATGTACAAGTCCTAATTCTCAGCACCTGTGCATGTTTCTATGGCAAAAGGGACTGCACATTGATAGTTAATAATGTTGACATGAGGAGATTATCTTGGATTATTTGGGTGGGTCCAATAAATCCACAAGGAAGTGGCAGGCAGGGAAGTGGGTGTTCCAGTGATGCAGCATGAGAAAGACTTGACCTACCATTCTGATTCTGAGTCAAGGAGTGTGGGCAGCCTCAAGAAGATGAAAAAGACAAAAACCAAAACCAAAACCAAAACAGATTCTCTGCTACAGCCTCTGGAAAGCAGCCCTGCCAAATGTTGATATTAACTCAGTGAAATTAATTTTCAATTTCTGACCTCCAGAACACTAAGATAGTAAAGTCATATTGCTATAAGCTACTAAGTTGTAGTGTTTGCTACAGCAGCTGCAGGAAACTGATAAACTTCTTCCATTCCAACACGAGGTGTTTTTTTTTTCTTTTTTCTTTTTAATTTTTCTAGCACTAGGTATTTTTTGACCTGTGTTTGCATTTTGCTTTAATTTTAGGTTTTGCTTCAAACAAAGTACCCCACAACACACCAGGAATTTGATTTTTTAAAAAAGGATTGTCCCTAAAACAATAATTAGGAAATGAAACTGCAGCATGAACTGGCATGGACTCTGTCTTGGGTCGCTAGGCTACCACACAGGCTGAGTGACTTAAACAATAGGAATTTATTTTATCACAGTTCTAGATGCTGGGATCTCGGGATCAAGGTGTCAGCAAGTTGCATTTCTGCAGAGGCCTCTTTCTGGTTTGTAGATAGACACCTTCTGGCCATAGCCTCACATGGTCTTTCCTCTGTGGGTGCACATCCTTGGTGTCCTTGTGGGCCCCGATACCTTCTTCTTATAAGAATACTAGTCAAATTGCAATAGAGCCCACCCCAAGAGCTGCATTGTAACTTAATCACTCCTTTAGAGCTCTTATCTCCAAATACAATCACGGTCTGAGTTTTTGGGGTCTAGCGCTTCGAATTTTGAATTTTGAGGAGTGTGCACAATTCAGCCTGTAAAAACTCATTATTTGTTTCAAATGCTTGATTTATGCTTCAAAGAGAAGAAAAAATTGGTGTAAAAGGAAAAGTAAACAAAAGCAATCCATACTTTGAGTTTTATACCAGTACTAGTCAGAAGTACTTTAGGGAAAATGACAAGGAAGTCAGCAATTTTTTGAGCACCTACCACGTAAAACTTGCCATTAGAAAAACTGTGAATTAGGATGCCCTGCCCAGATGCCCCCTCAGTGAAGGGCTTTTGGGGCAGCTGCTGACGCACTTGTCGGCGGACTATCCACTCTGCTGCCAGTTCCTTCAGGGACGGTCTCAGGGGCACATAGCTGTCCACGTTCACGACTCTCCCAGGGTGACCCACATCCAACGACATATTAGCTTCCCATCTTGCCCCACTTCAGATCATCCTATTGGCAGTGCTCCCCATGAGATCTGGTTTAGCTTCCGCTGAGAGGACATCACAGCTCAGCATTTTCCTCTGCCGGCTCTCTCTCCTCCCATAGATGTTGATCCCAAGAGCATCCTATTGTCAATATTTTGCACACTAAATGTCTCTCAGGGGTTACTTCTCAGGGACTCCAACTTACGACACAATTTCTAGAGTGAGGAACACAGAGTCTGGAAAGGTTGAGTAATCTCAAAGCCACATTTATTGAGCCATTATCTTCCTCTAGGGTCCATGTACTTTTTTCATACTGGGCTTTATGTCTTCTGGAACTTCATCAAGTGACAGTCACAGAATAAGTATTGTTGGCAGGGCAAATTTTACTGAATTGCCAGAAATTTAAAACGCTAGTTTTAGATTTAAAATATCAGAGGAGAGGGCACCTGGGTAACTCGGTTGGTTAAACATCCAACTCTTGATCTCAGCTCATATCATGATCTCAGGTTCATGGGTTTGAGCTCCACGTTGGGCTCTGAGCTGGCAGTGCAGAGCCTGCTTGGGATTCTCTCTCTCCATTCTCTGCCCCTCCCCTGCTCCCACACTCTGTCTTTCTCTCAAAATAAATAAACTTAAAAATATATATCAGAGTAGAGTGCCAAATGCAATGAATTTTTAAACTAAAGTATGTTCCTTCAAAAAATAATCTCTTATTTATAGCTGATTGTGTTACTGTGTCAGACTGCCCAGGTTGGGGTCTGTTTTCCAGGTATGCAAGTGCCTACTCTTTATACCATAGCCTCTCCACCTAAAAATGAAATCATAAGAATATATATACCATGGAAATTTTAAAAGGGGTTAACTGAAGTGATTTGTGTAAAGTTCTTAGTGTTTGATACATCTCAGGTGATCGGAAAGTGCTTAAAGTTCATTTAAACCTCATAGATATATTCTCTTTCCTCTGTGCTTAGAGTACTTGATTAATTAATTAATACACCTGTTGGAACCATACACTATCAATATGACGCACCACCTTTGTGTCTGCATTTTAGTTTCTAACTTCATAGTAATGGGTTTTTCTATTCCTCAGTGCACTCCACTGCTCAAAAAACCAATTTAATAAGAAGTTCTTAATACTAAGTAAATTTAATTTAACATTTAAATTTAGCAACAAGTAAACCTTGAATAGTCTCTTAGTGCCTAACAGATCAAGTCCAGACTAAAGGCAGCTTTCCAGTGCCTTCTGTCTGGGGCTAGATTGTGTCTACCTAAAATTCATTTGTTGAAGTCGTAGCTCCTGGTACCTCAGAATACGACCTGAGGTGGAAATAGGATCACTGTAAATGTAATCCTCTAAATGAGGCGATCCTGGAATAGGTTGGGCCCCTAATACAATATATCCTTATAAAAATGGGAAATTGAAACAGGAAAAGTGTCATGTGAACACGAAGGCAGAGATCAGGGTGATGTGTCTATAAGCCAAAACACCAAGATATCACCAACAAACTACCAGCACCTAGGAGAGAGTCATCGGATAGATTCTCTTTTCTAGCCATCAGAAGAGACCAATCCTGCCAACATCTTGCTTTTAGACTTCTAGCCTCCAAACCTGTGACACAAGAAGTTTCTGTTGTCTATTCAGTTTATGGTGTTAAGGCAGCCCAAGGAATAACACGTCCTCTACGGTCTGACTTGCAGCCACTTTCCCAGTCTTATTTTCTGACTTCCTGCTGTCTACTGAAGCCATGTTAACATAGTCCATGGCCCTCCTTCCTTCTGCAAGAATGCATTCCCTCGAGTTCGTTTCCATGGTTGGAAAGTACCCCCACTCTCTGAATCACTTTTCTTTTATAAATTCTTTTTTTTAATGTTTACTTATTTTTGAGAGAGATAGTGTGTGTGTATGTGAATGGGGGAGGAACAAAACAAGAGTGAGACGCATACTCTGAAGTAGGTTCCAGGCTCTGAGCTGTTAGCATAGAGCCTGATCATGACCTGCACCAAAGTCGGACACTTCCCAACTGAGATACCCAGGTGTCCCTCTGTGTATCACTTTTAAAGCTTTTTCAGCTCAGTTTCTCAATGAAGGCAATTCTTCCCTCCAGACATGCCTCCATCCCTGCCCCCACTAGCATGTATTGTTTGGAATAATCACTTTTCTCTTTCTTCTAAGAACTACACACTGTTATTGATCATTTTGGTCAATTGTGGCTCCTATATAAACTAGACTGTTCATGCCTTAAGGAGGGGGAGTCTGTATTTTATCCCTTTTCCAGAGAAAGGAATAGAGTAGTTAGTTATTCTAATCACAGACACACAATAACTACTTATTGATTTCCTTGGAATGGTAGTATTTAGATAATAATACTTTTTTGTATTGTTGGCTGAAAAAACTAACAGCTATGGCTTGAAAAAAATACAGAGAATTTTTGCCTCTTCCTTGTAGAATATCAACTCCTTGTTTTTAATGTATAGATTTGTGTAGTTTACTGCATTGGCTAAGTGTTTGAAAAAGAGTGAAATTTTAGGAAAAGCATACCCCATCTTTTATTGAAATACACGAGTTATCATGTGCATGTATTTGAATGGAAAATAATTGATTCAAATGAGTCTGAGTTGATTTGACCAGAAAATCTTATTTTAGGGCATTAGATATAAATGGGGTAAAATGGAGTGGCATACAGGTCTGTGGATAGTGCTTCAGGACAAGAGAACAACAGAACACCTGCCAAGAGCTGGTAGATATTAATGCTTTGATAGGAGAAAAGCCTGATGGAGACTCAATAAATTTCTGTATTATTTTCTCAGGGAATAGTTTGATCTTAAAGGTAAAGAAGTTTGGATCACAATGGGAGTTATGAGAGTGGTAATAAAGTGCCTAGCTTTAGGAATAATTAGCGATGAGCACTGGAAAATGGGAGGGGCTAGTTACATGTGGAAATTCTAAATGAATTTTTTTAGTTTTATTTATTCATTTTAAGAGACAGAGAGCATGCGCGCAAGCAGGGGAGGAGCAGAAGAAGGGTGAGAATCCTAAGCAGTCTCCATGTGGAAACTGATGCAAGGCTCCATCTCACAACTGTGAGATCATGACCTGAGCAGAAACTAAAACCAAGAGTCTGATGCTTAATTGACTGAGCCACCCAGGTGCCCCCATTACATGTAGAAATTCTAAAACTTTCAGAATCTTGGCTTATGGTGGTCCTTTGACTTTAGGAACCCCATTTTGAAGATTTAAAAAGAAAGACTATTTCTAATCATCTCTGACTTGCTGCCTCAGCAATGTAATTTCCAACCAATGTTCCGAGGGCTCTGGGGACTCCTGGATGTATTAGCTGTAGGTGAGCAGTAAAAATCTGGGGCAGAGGCACTAGGCTCTCTTCTTTTCCATCCCCCAGGCTTGCTTTCTCAGGAGCATCAGTTTCTTTTGTCATGCTTTTTGAGCAAATGCTACTGATGCAAATGGGATGCATGCACTCCTGAGAAATGTCAAAGCTATTAAAAAAGGATAATAACCCTAATGGCCATGTAATAATTTGAGGATTAAAGGATTACACTGTGAATACTTAGATGACCTATATTGTGTGGGTACTGAAAACTGGTATTATAAACAGGCTGAAGCTATGGATAAGCAGAAAGCATTACATGTTCTTACTATGTTTAGTTCATATCTACCTAAAACATGTAAGAGAGTATCCTAAAATTTAAACCACATAGAGCAATTTCTTTATGAGAAAAAAATTGTTCAAGACATTGAAATGGGCCAAGAAGATTCGTGGGTGATGGGCAGAATCCTAAAGCTCATTTGCCCCAAGATTCTAGCTTCCTGGTTATGCAACCAACCCTAATTTAGGAATTGCTATGAAGAGATTTTTCAGATGTAATTAAAGTCCTTGGGGCACCTGAATGGGTCAGTCAGTAAAGCATCTGACTCTTCGTTTCACCTCGGGTCATGATCTCAGGGTTTCTGAGTTTGAGCTGCTCATCAGGCTCTGTGCTGTGGCATGGAGCTTGCTTGGGATTCTGTGTCTCCCTCTCTCTCTGCCTCCCCCATTCTACACTCTCTCTGTTTCTGTCTCTCTCTCAAAATCCATAAATAAACTTAAGAAATTTAAAAAAATGATAAAGTCCTAAATCCATTGACCTTAAAATATGAAAATTATCTACCTGGACCTAATCTAATCACAAGCTGTTACAAGCAGAGAGCTTTCTCCAGTTGATTGCAGAAGAAGGAGGCAGAAAGACTCAGAGTAGTAGAAGGAGTTAAAAAAAATCCATTGTAGATTTGAAGATGGGGAGGATCACATGGAAAGAAATACAACTGATTCTAGGAGCACAGAGCAACCCTGGGCCAACAGCCAGCAAAAGTATGAGACCTTAGTCCTAAAACCACATAGAATTGAATTCTTCCAATGACTCAATTAGCTTGAAAGGAAATACTTCCTTAGAACTTCCAGATAAGAGCCCAGGCTGGGAAACTCTTGGAAGCCCCAGCCAGAGGAGCCAGTTAAGCCATTCTGGACTTCTGATTGGTAGAACTAGCAGGTAATAAATGGGTATGGTTTAAAAATATATTTATTTATTTTAAGCAAGAGAGACAGAGTGCACATGATTGGTGAGGAGCAGAGAGAAATGTGAGAGAGAGAATCCCAAGCTGACAGCACAGAGCCCAGTGCAGGGCTCTATCCCATACACCCTAACTAAGATCATGACCTTAGCCAAAATCTAGTTGGACACTCAACTGACTGAGCAAACCAAGTGCCCCTAAATGGGTACATTTTAAGCCATTAAGTTTGTGATAATTTATACATAGAAATAGAAAACTAATACATGAGGTATCAACCCTCAGAGTGTTTATTTTATGGACCATCTGTGCCTTTCATTTTCCTTGAACTATTGTATAATTCTGTAAGTTATAGATAGCTCATAATACAAATAATTTTTGCCCATAGACATGCAAATGAATTTTATCCATTAGAAATACAATCTCCCTCTACTCCAAGGAATAAGCTATTTTGCATCTATTTGTAAATTCATTTCAGAATTTCTTATCTGCCTGTATATGAGTGGTACATTAAATTCTCTTTTGATCCAGTGTAACATCCTACTGGTTCCCTTATTAATTAATGAGTTAAATAAAATATTTAACGTGTGTTCATTTTGTGTCTGTTTAAGAGTACTAATTTAGTTTGTGCACCTGGGTGGCTCTGTTGGTTGAGTGTCTGACTTTGGCTCAGGTCATGATCTCATGGTTCGTGAGTTCAAGCCCTGCACTGGGTTCTGTACTGACAGCTCAGAGCCTGGAGCCTGCTTTGGATTCTATGTCTCCCTCTCTCTCTCTCTGCCCCTGCCCCTCTCACTCTCTCTCTGTCTCTGTTTGAAAAATAAATAAACATTAAAAAAATAAAAAGAGTACTAATTTAGAAATGTATCATTTTATAGTGCTCTATTTGAAGATTTCCAAAAGTTATAGGGCAGGGACAAATATTTATTCATCTCATTTCTTAAGACCGGAGGAGGGCTAAATGCCATACTTAAATTCTCATCTATACCTCACACCAAACCCTCAGGTCTGGTAAGAGGAGTTCCCACTTAAAATCAGGAAACTAAGACTCATATATATCACAAAACGTATTGACAAACACACAGTTTTGGAGTCCTGGAGCTGAGATTTTAACAAACTGAAATTCGAAGGTAACTTCATTTCTATTCTGCCGTATGTTTTTTTCAGTGCCAAATGGTGTTCATCTCCTTTCACCACATCCAACACCTCTTCTTCCATCTCCTTAGTCCATTCTTGATGCCAACATCTTCCTGATCATTCAGGCTTTACAACTGAGAAGCACTTTATTCTTTCATCTCCCTCTTTCCCTACATCCGATTGGTTATCAAAGGCTATGAATTCACGATCTACCATTTCCTTTGTACCCACTCCCTCTTTCTGCCTCTGCTTCCAATCGTCCTCATTCCTTCTCACACTCATAGAGGCTCAAACAAAGCCAGATCCAGTTTTGGATGCCTGGCATGTCTACTTATTTGTAGGGCCATCTCTAGGTGGGGAGAAGGAACATATTAAAAAAATATTCTTTCAAAATAAGACATCGTAACAAACTAGCAAAGTCATAAACCTTCATTGCCCATTCTTTTTGAGATCTCTTATGGCAATTTACCAGAAACATTTATGTAGAAATATTTGCTGACTGTAACTTGGTCCCCTCCCTGTCTCAGGCTTTCTGCAACTCTGAGCACTCGTGGGGGCCGCGCCAATAAAGCTGGAAGCCTCATGGGTCTTCAGAGCCCACTGTCAATTCTTCCTGCATTCTTAGTAAAGCCAATACATTATGCAATGAGAGGTCCAGAAAGTTTTTGGAACTTCAAGGAAGTGGAGAAAGTTACAAACAGGAGATTTAAAATATATGCTTTCCTGAATTGCAGTCCAACTGAATAAAACTTCAGGGGATCTGTGCTTTTAACAAAGCTGCACAGGTGAAGTGGATGCACTGGTCTATGTATGAAGAGTCTGCAAACCATTGTTCTAGCTCAAAAAGTAGGCTTATCATTTGTTTCCAAGCTCAGCTAAAGCTCATAAGGGAAACAGTCCTCCAACATTTCCTGGGCACTGAGCACTCTATAGTAGAGAATGCGAATGTCATGAAAAATGCAGGTAGAAAGGGCTTTGATTAAAGTCTAAAATCGAAGAAACTGTTTTTCTGTCTTTGAAGTAACTACATTGGCTTTGATCCAAATAAAGCAATGAGCTTGATGAAAATCATCACAGCCCAGAAAATGACCTGGTGACTCAGAGGCAGTAAGGAGAAGAATCAAGTATAAGTATAAGAAAAGTAAGACAGGTCCAGAGAAGAGATGTTTCCAACATCTCTACAGATTTCACTGAAGAGACTGAGCATAAACTTCAGAGCTACACTGCAGGTATGTCTATATGTTATTTGGAATTTATTGCTTCTGTCTTTATGCTTAAATAATATTGTTCAATTCAGCAATCCATTTTAAAGTGTAAATTCTGTTGCTCCCAGTTACATAGTGGCTTTCTAAAGTTCATCATTTAAATAATGGTACCGGGTAGTAGGGAAGACAAAATTACTTATAAGTGGGACACTGATATTAAAAAAATCCAGATTCTGTCAGCCAGTCAGTGACCAGCGACCAGCATTATGTTTACATTCCCACCACATACACCCGCCCCATGTGAAATGCAGGTTAAAGAGTGCTCTTCACTTCCAAAATGACGAGAATAAATCTTCCTGTCACGGTATGTCACAGTCTCACAGTCCCCAAATAACCGGCTATAGATAGAGCCCTCAGCAAATGTGTTATTGGAGGAATATATTTACACATGGCAAGACTTTGAGAAATAATAATAAAAAACAAATACTGCAATTGAAAAGAAAGTTCTTCCTTCCAGAAACTAATATGATGAGATTTTAAAACACAGCAGAACATAAAACTATTTTTATATTCAAAACAAAATAGGATATGATTAGTTATTAAGTGCCATGAACATTGTTGTGAAGAAATATTCTCTGTTCATTTGCTTTATCAACAAACATTCCATTGTTTTCTGTGGTTAGTGGGAGGCGCGTCTCTGTTTGCCCCTCCTTGCATCCTTCTACACTGCCTGCTGGGTCTCAGGTACTGCAAAGGCTCCCAAACTCTCCAGCTTCTGGTTGAGTTCAGCCCTTAGGGTGCTCTGGCTTGAGTAAGAGGAGACAGAAAAGAGAAATGGAATGTTCCAGCTCCCTCCCAGAGGCCTGGCTGCAGTTGGGCGCACTCTCTGACTGAAGGTCACTTCCACCTCTTGCCTTCTGTACCCCCAAACCCCACCAAGTTCTAGCAGTTGCTCCACCTTCATTTCTTCAGGTTTCAGGACTGCCCAGTTGGCCCTGCTGTTAGGCATCTCAGAGACTGTACTATTTCTTGTGTTTTCTTTATATACTTTGCAAGTAGTTTCTTTATTAAACTCCTCTCAAACTACCCAATATACATATTTCGTATCTTTTTGACTTGGCCTCTGATTGATCTATTAATTGAATGTTATTATACAGGTAAGCCTATTGCTTATAAACGTCCTCAAAATTATTTAGCTTCTAATGGAATTTATCTTACTTTTTATTACTTACTTGCTTTACTTATTATTGAAGTTTTAAAAACATGTACCTATTTCTCATTTGTTTCAAAAATGGCTTCATGGTGGGGCACCCGGGTGGCTCAGTCGGTTGAGTATCTGACTCTTGCTTTTGGCTCAGGTCATGATCTCATGGTATGTGAGTTCAAGCCCCATGTTAGGCTCTGCGCTGAAAGTGCAGAGCCTGCTTGGGATTCTTTTTTTCTCTCTCTTTCTGCATCCCTCTCTCTCCCTCTTTCTCTCTCAAAATAGGTAAACAAACTTAAAAATAGATGTATAGCATATTTTGTTTAGCTTATGGGTCAGTCTGTTTTAAAAAAGATGATAGGTAAAAATCAAATAATATTTCTATGACTTCTGACATTTTAAGTAATTTTATGCCCATACAAATCAGTAGCAACATTTTCTTCCAAATCATAGACTAAATATCACTCAATCTCTTCATAATATAAAAATTGGGAAGCTGTTGGCTAATGACTCAATTTTTGATGTAATGTTTTTTGCTCAATAGCTTAAATCCATGGCAATGTTTATATTTGTTACATTGTATTGAAAGCTTTTAGGCTAATAAACCATGTGTTTCTAAACATTGTTTATTATAAAAGAATAATCTATCCCCAAAATAACAACCCACAGAGAGTAAAAACAGCATATGCCTGAGTCAACAACTGCTAAGATCTAGGATCGAATGGTGACTAACGGATTTAATAATCTGGAAATATGGAATATTGACACTACCAAAACTGTATTCAGATGACTAAATTGATGTCACCCTTTTTACCACCCTGCATAACTTTAATGTTTTTGATGATAGTAGTTGTGTTTTATCTAGTATCAAAGCATGCTTACATCATTCCCCCCATATAATACTTTCACCAAATGCTAATTATTTTACTAATTTTAACATAACTTCTGCTGTTAAAATGCATAATCGTAGTTTTTTCTTTTTTCAGTTCCAAAAGTATTGGTCTTAAAAGAGTTGAACTAAATTCAAAATGTGATACTCCAGAAGAAAAAAAAAAAAAAGAAAAACCACAGCTGAAGGAAACAACATTAAGAAAAGTCAAAGGAAATGACAAATCATAGCAAATAACAAGACAATTTATCCCTACTGAGAAAGACATCACAATTCAATTTGCTAAATTATTTTATTTATCTCTGAGCAGCAATATGACTGATCTATCTGTTTTGATGAACACTAAAACTTTGCTGAACAGAAAATTGCACTGCTTCCAACATGTCAACTTTGGATACAGCAAAAAAAGAGATGTGAATTAAATTGTTTTTGAATACACTGCATTAAAAGATGAATTGTCAGCTTACAAAAAATATCTCTCCAGTAGCTTTATTTGAACCAACTACTTTTCTTAAGAGGAATCACATAAGTGTGTAAACTAAAATAATAGTTGATAATGTCTTGGTTCCTACCATTGAAATGTTCCTGAAATTCTAAATGCAGTAAAAGCCTATGAAGATTATACAAAGAAAAATATCTCATTTAATCAAAGACACTGACAGTGAATTAGAAAGAGTTTTATAGTTTCAGACTAAACAATTTAGCAAAACTCTAAATTTCAGTCCTTTCCTTCATGCATTTATGCATTTTACTATTTATTGAAATACTTCTAAGTGCAAAGTTTGTCTTAGGAAGTGGGGACTAGATATTGAAACTTTCCTGTCTTCAAGCAAAATAAAAAAGGTCAGAGGATTTCATCTGAGTGCGTGGAATGGCCATATCCCTGAAAACTCTCTAAGTATACCAGAACCATGTAACTGGACCCTTTGCCCTACTCTTGAGGAGCCTGGAAAATGAAATCTAAGATGAGATCTGAAAGATGAGGAGGAATTATCTAAGTTCATGAAGGGATTTCCAAGGAAACATAATAACATCTTCAAAAGGCTGGAAATGAGAGGGCCCTGTACCACTCGGGATCCCAAGAGATTGAGTTTGGTAAGAACAGAGGTGAAGTCTCTACAGAGGACATTGTTGACATGGAATAAGATGAGGAAAGAATTTTTAGAATTGTGAGGTAAAAAAAAAAAAATGTTATTCGTGGTTGGCTCCAAATCCCAGTTAGGAAGGAAATGAGCTTTGGTAAGGGATATACTCAACCTGGGCTAAGAAGCAAGACTCTAAGCGAGGCTGGTAGCAAGCCAAGGGACAAGAATAGAGAAAGCTGATCTATCTGCATTGGAAATAAACTGGCTTTTATGGTTTGAGGACATGAGAAAATGAGATGGGGAGAGGAGATAGGAAAGCAGGGATCGAAATATGAAAGGGGACAAAGAAGTTATAAAACAGCTTTTTGAATCTATCCATTTTGCTGTGTTGAAAATGCCCTTTTATCACCTCTCCCCAAAGTATTCAGGACTGTCTACCACAAAGACAAAAGACATGTAGGATTTTTACTATTTTGTTTTGTATTTGTGGAAATCAAAGAAAGAATCCACATCTATTGGGATATCAGGGCAACGATGGGCAGAATTGCCTAATAGAATCCGTAGGTAGAGTGGAAAACAGGAGAAACCTAATGGAGGACCAGGAGGAGGGGAAGAGGGAAAGAGAGTTGGAGAGAGAGAGGGATGCAAAACTTGAGACAAATTCTGAAAATGAACTGAGGGTTGAAGGGGAAGGGGGAGGAGGGAAAAGAGGTGGTGGTGATGGAGGAGGGCACTTATGGGGAAGAGCACTGGGTGTTGTATGGAAACTAATTTGACAAAAAACTATTTAAAAAAATAAAAAAATAAAAGTAAAAAAAAAAAAGAATCCATAGATAGAGTAAAATAGTACTCCAATGGAGAGAAGGTGTAGGAGTGAGAGGTGAACCTGTAGAAGTGTGGCAGAGGGTGTGAGACTGTTCACACAACAGTGTGCAGGATTTGGAGCCAGTTCTCAAGATTCCAAGGAGCGGGAGTTCTAGCTGATGCCTAGGAGCCATAGAAGGTGGGGAAGTCTGGGATTGACGATTGACTGAAGGATGATGGCAGTGGGAAGCAGGGTAGTGTCTGACGTCATCTGAGCTCTTGATACATGGTGGAAACAAGCTTGGAAGGAGACAAGACTGAAAGCAGGGAGGCCGGTCAGGGAAACATCTATGTGGGGTCATTTGCAAAACCACTCTGGACTCTGATTTCCTCAAAGGGCTCCCCAGACTGTCATCTCAGTTAGCCTGGTTCCAACCTGGGTGCTCAGATCAGGTGCTGAGACTTTGGTAAAAGACCACCCCTTGTCTTGTAGGAGTGTTCAATACAGTTGGGTGACTGCGTGTATGTGAATGCGTGCACTGGAGAGGGAATAATTATAAACCGAGCAAGAGGTAACAACATCATTCAACTGGTTATTATTCCAAGGCAATTTGTGAGTATAAAATTGTGTGTGTGTTTACTCATTCAATAAGAAAATTGTTGAGAGCTCAACTGAATCAAATCGGAAATGTATATGCCCCATATTCTGTAATTCTGCTGTGGTAGAAAAGGAGACCTCAGTTCAGAGACTATCAGTCTTAATAAGCAGTTAATGAAGGAGCTTGGAATAAAGGCAATCTGTTCAATTGGGTGCTTTGAAAAGACAAGCCGGGAGCTAGCCATTACTTCTTGTTAATAGACGCAGAAGCTAATGAATCTAAAATTTATATTCCTGTTACCATAACATTTAAGTTGCATCTCTATACTCTTTCTGTACCTTGTCATCATAGAATTATGTTTTTTTTTATAAATATCTACTTGCTAAGAAGAACGAAGAGCCTTCCTGTAATATTGAAAAATCTCTTTTCAATAACTGTAAGAATAGACTATAAACTCAAGACTAGTAATGTGTGTTAAAGGAAAGTATATTTGTTAGAACAATTCCAAGGAACTTTTCTTTCTTAAGACTTAAATGCAGTTTGTCATTGGAGGTTGATTTTAAATGGATCCTAGAGACAATGACAGCATTGATCATACAAGTTATTCAATTTGTATAAAGGAACCGTGGATATTTTCTTAAAATTAAAACTGTAACTAATGACTCTCACAGGCTCCTACAATCACATCTGGCCCTTAGCTCTGTCTCAGTCTACTCGGGCTGACATAACAAAATAACATAGTTTGGTTGGCTAAAACCACAGAAATTTATTTTTCACAGTTCTGGAGGCTGGGACGTGCAGGATCAGGATGCCAGCACTGTCTGGTCCTGATGAGAGCTGGCTTCGAGGCTTACATACCGCCTTCTCACTCTGTCCACACGTAATGGAGGGAGAAAAGAGCAAGTCCTCTCATGTCTCTTCTTACAAGGACACTAATTCCATCACCAGGACCACATCCAATTGACTTCTAAACCAGTTTATCTCCCAGAGGCCCACTTCCAAATGCTATCAGACTGGGGCTAGGGCCTCAGCATATGAATTTTGGGGGTGGGGACACAATGCAGTGCATAGCAGTCCCCCTGTGCTTGTATGATAGCCTTCCCTTCCCCCTCTGGAGATGAAGGGCGTGGGCACCTGACTGAGCCCTCCCCCACCTTGTGCACTGGCTCTGAGTTCTTCCTGCTCACAGATGGCACTTCAAGTGCTCTTTTTTCTTCTGTATCCCCAATTTTCCTTTCTCTGCTGGACCACGGCCATCAGTGCACACAATACTATTTCTCTATCTTTAAAATAAATATGCAAATAAAATCTAGGAGATTTTTGAGCTACATGTCCCCCTTACATGAAGCTTACTGCCTCATTTCTTTGCTCGCCATTATAGCAAATCACCGCAAGTCATGCGTCCATATTCACTCTCACTAACTTCTCTCCCTCCATCCTCTCAGTTTTAAAAAGAAATAATGCCATGATTCAAACATCAAACAATATAGAAAAGAAATCTTGCTTTTGTTCCTGCCCCTCCCAATTCATACATGAACCATTCTGTGAGTATCTAACTTTCTGAACTTTTCTTTTACACTGAAAAGTCAGTACACTATACAGTCTGTCCTGTTTTCTTTGGTTTTACTCAAACACGCCTGAAGATCTCTCCACCATCCGTGTTTAAAGAACTTCTTCATTCTATTTCATCTTTGAAATTATTTTTTAAATAATTTTTTATGTTTATTTATTTTGAGAGAGAGAGAGAGACAGCATGAGAAGGGAAGAAGTGGAAGACAGTGAATCCCAAGCAGTCTCAGTGCTGTCAGCATAGAGCCCAATGTAAGGTTTGAACTCACAAAACCGTGAGACCATGACCTGAGCCAAAACCTAGGTGCCTGTATTTTATCTTTTTAGTGGCTGCATGTCATCATTATTCTGTCATTCCTCTCTTGATGAACACTTGCTTGTTATTGTCATACAAACAATGCTACTGGTATTTCAAATGTGTGCAAGTGTCTATGCAGAATAATTTCCTAGTAGTAGACTGTTCACTCAGAAGGTAAATGCATCTGTAATTTATTACCAAGTTTTTGCTTCTTAGGAGTTGCTCCATTTTCTACTCCAACCGACACCATATGAAACTGTTATTTTCCTGAAGCCATGCCAACCAAGCATATTGTCATATTTCGCATGGAAAGATGAACCAAAAAATCATATTTAAGTGTGGTTTTATTTTGCATTTCTTTAATTAAAAGTACCACTGGGTATTTTTCCCATATGATTAAGGAGCTCTTGTTATTTCTTTCTTTGTGAACAGTTTTTATACACAAAGACTTTTCCTTTTTTTTCCCCCTGTGGATTGCTGTTCCTTTTCTTCTCAATTTCTTTGAGCTCTTTATATACTAAAGAAATTATTCCATTATCTGGGACTCGAACACATTATCCCTTTCAACTTCTTCAAATCAAGTTTTTTCCCATCACGCATTACTAAAATTTCCATTGTTGAGATCAAACATGACCTCCATGTACTAATCCAATAATCAATTCTCAGTTCTTGTCTAACTTGATTGGCTGGCAGTTTTCCATACAATAGATCACCCCTCCTCTTTGAAATACTTTCTTCACATGGCTTCCTGGATGCCAAACATGCTAGCTACATGCTAACAATTCTAAAACTTGTATCTCCATTCTGCAACTCTCCACTGAATGCCAGTCTCTCCTGTTACCTCTACACTTGGGCCCATGAATGGAATCTCAAACTCAATGTATTCTTCTGAGTTTTTTATCCTTCCAAATGAATTTCTTCGATAGGATTACTCATTCTCTATCCTTTCAGTAAAGGAAAACTCTATCCTTCCAGTTGCTCAGGCAATTAATCTCAAACACAACTTTGACCCCCTTTTTTCTCACTCTCATGTTCAATACATCAGCAAAGCCTGCTGCCTTTACTTTCACAATGTAGCTACAATCAGATTTTTCTCTCCAACTGAACCTCTAACACCTTATCCCAGACATCATGGTCTGTTTCCAGATCACTGCATTAGTTCCTAACTAATTTCCCTGTTTTAGCCCAGCACACCTTCTAAATATTCTCACCATAACCATCAGAGTGATATTTCTGAAAAGTTAGCCAGATTATATTGTTTTTCTATGCAAAACTTTCCAGTGGCTTCCCTTGACACTCAGAGTAGAAGTTGGAGTCATAGTAATAGCTTACAAGATTGCATATCAACTGATCATTTGTCAATCCATTCTCCCCAACTTATGTTACTCTAATCATGCTAGTAGTTTCCTTGCTCTTACTTGGACATGTCTACCACGGGGCTTGCATTTGAAATCCTTCCTGTCTTGAAAGTTTTTTCTGCAGCTACCCATGTGGCTAGCTGGCTTTCTTTCTTTCTCTTCTCTTCTCTTCTCTCTCTTCTTTTATCTTCTTTTCTCTTTTCTTCTTCTTCTTCTTCTTCTTCTCCTTCTTCTTCCTTTTTTTGCTCATATTACATGTTATCCTTGAAGTCTTCCTTGAAAAGCTCTTTAAAACCATTAGTTCCCACTCTCCCAACACATAATTCCCTATCCAGCATCAGTTCATTACACTTTAGATTGGGATAACATTTGTCACAAACCTAATACATATTTTTATTATTTAATATTTATTGTTTCTTTCATTGTACTAGGATATAAGTTCCTGAGCAGAGGGATTCTCACCTGTTTTATTATTCACTAATATCACTTAGTACATGGCCTAACTTGCACCATGCACTCAGTAATTATTCATTAACTAATTCAGTAATTAAGAAGTATATTCCTCCTTATGGTAAAAAGTTTTAAAGTAAAATAATGTGACTCAGTATATTTAGAACAAGAACCAAGTCTCAGTTTTACCTCTACAACAGTTGAAGAGCACTAGTGAGAACAAGATAAACGAGACGTGTCCCTGCTCTTGAAGGAACTGAGAGTACAGCAAGAGTAATGTTTATATGTAATCCAAAGTAAAAGAGATCTCAAAGTATATGCTAAACAGTCATTATTCATTGTGTCTTCAACTTATTTCAGGATTGTGACCAGTGCTTCAATTTACAATTCACTTTAATTGCATAAGTATTGCAATTCATATGCAATTGCATATGCATTGCAAATGCAGAAGTGTTGTATCATTCATAACTGCTAAGACTCTTATGTTATTGCTGTTGGAAAAGCAGCCTAGAGAGCTTATATGATTCATTGTCAGACCTGCACCAGAGACTGATACTTCCCTATCCAACATCTATCTTTCTTAACCAAAGAAAGCCAATTTTATTAGGAGTGATAATGCTCTCAGTCAATAAGCTTCATGTTTCCAGATCTGATGTAGTTGGCTCTGGCCAAGCAAAGAAGAGATGTGTAAGATGTGTGAGACTTCAGGGAAGCTTCCTAACCAGAGGTGCCTCGACTGGACAGCATGTCCTTCTTGTTCTTTCCTTTCTCTTTTCTGCTTTCCCTTCTAGGAGCCATATCTGGTCCTCACTGCATAGTTTTCTTTTCTGTTTTTCTTTTGTTTTGTTTTGGAGATGTACAGTAGCCACTTCAGAACACACACACACACACACACACACACACACACACACAGCCATGCCTGAGATGCTAATATACTTTCTCCACTACAAATACATCTTTATGCTGTTTAGGAAAGAAAGGGCAGTGTTCAGAGCACAGGGAGAGATCTAGTGCAGCTGAGGAAAGAGAAAAGAGTATCCAGGGGCAGAAACAAAAAAAGGAGTGAGTCCAGATTATAAGAGATCTCCTACTGCTGACAGAAGAACGGGATTACTGAGAATAGAAAATTTGGATACCTCCACTCCCTATTTTCTCACTAGCAAGCAGCAAACTACCAATGTTAGCAGTAAGCTTCTGAAGGAGAGACATTCTTAGATTAAGCACAAATGGAAGACTTAAAACAAAGATGCACACTAATACCAATTTTTCAACATCATAGTGAAGATTTCAGGCAGTGCAGTAAGGCAAGAATAAAAATGCTCACAGTTTGGAAAGGGAAAAACAGCACTATTCACATATAATATTTGTTATAGAGGTGTCTGGGTGGCTCAGTTAGTCAAGCATCTGACTTTGGCTCAGGTCATGATCTCACATTTCTTAGGTTTAAGCCCCCCATCAGACTCTGTGCTGACAGCTCTGAGCCTCAGGCTTGCTTTTGGATTCTGTGTGCCCTCTCCCTCTGCCACTCCCCTCCTCTCTCTCTCTCTCTCAAAAATAAATAAACATTAAAAAATTAAGAAAAAAGATTGTCTATGTAGAAAATCCCCCAAAATCTATCAAACAAGCTACTAATACTAACAAGTGGAGTTTAGTAAGATCACAGGATACAGGGTCACTATACCAAAAATCCATATTACTGTTGTGTACTGGCAATAAATAATTGGAAAGTGAAGTAAATTTTTAAAAAGCACCATCTAAAACAGCACCCAAACCATTAAATATATAGACAACAGGTCTGCATGTTGAGAACTATATAATGATAAAAGAATTTAAAAAAATCAAAGGAGACCTAAACAAATGGAGAGATATGTTGGGTTCATGGATTGGAAGTCATCAAGTTTTCCCCAAGTAATCTACAGATTAAACACAATTCCAGTTAAATTTCTAGTAGGGTTTTTTCCAGTAAAAATTGACAAGCTGATTTCTAAAATTTATATAGAAAAGCAAACAAACTAGAAAAGCTAAAACATTTTGAAAAAAGAACAAAGTTAGAGGATACATACTATCCATTTTCACAATTTATTTTAACACTACAATAATCATGACAATGTAGTATTAGTGAAATTATGGACAGATAGGTCAATGGGACAGAACAGAAAGTTCAAAAATAGATGCAACGTATATGTGTAGCAGAACAAAAAAAAAGTAAAAGCCATTCTTAGCTCTCAAGTCATACAAAGTGGTCATGGGCCAGATATGTCTATCAACTGTAAGTATCTGAGCCTGGACCTGGGAGGGTGGAAAAGAAAATTGGACAGTCCCTTAATGGTGGAAATGGTGCCAGAAACTTTTGTCTACCTAGAGACTTTCTTTACATGAGAAAGAAATTAATATACAAATGTATGAGTTACTATTACTTTGAGTTTTCTATTATATGCAAACATCCTAACTGTTAAATCTCTCTTAAAGGAAATGTACATATTGCCACTGCCTCAGAAGACATTCCTTGGATGTTCCCTTTAGGAGGAATATTATGAGCAAAAGCAGGTTTGTGAAAAAAATTATAAGGGCACATTTAGTAGAGATATTCAAATTGAAGAATTTGCTGAGGAGGTTAAGTTCAGCCATTTTGATAAATAGTATTTCATTGATATATCAGGTGGAGACAGTTAATTACAGATCTGAATGTCAGGCTGAGCAGTTTGAGCTTGATTCAATAGGTAATAAAGAGGTATTGTAGGTTCTTAATCCCAGGTAGTTCAGAAGAAAGCCATATTCTAGAAGAAGGCATTTGTTAGTGGTGTATTCTGGACTAGATGACGGAAGCTTGGTGCTGATTACCCTGGAGGGATTATGCCTGAAAGCTTGAAATGAGAGTAGAAAGAATAACTTAATCCTGAGAGATAGACCACAGTTCAGGGCTGAATGCACAGAGTGATATTTTTTAAATAAATGTATGTAAGCATTAGAAAAGAAGGAAGATGCCTGATATACATATAGGTGATGAATTTCTGGTCTTTCAATCTCCAGAACTATTTTTAGCTGCATTATTTATCTTATACAGATGAGCTCCACTGTAGACCTGTATCATATACCTATGCTATTCAGTTATTTTAATTGAAAAATAAATGGTTCAAATTTCATAACATTGTTTATCATCTGATACAATTTTATATCATTTAGCTAAATCTCTGAATCTCTTCCAATAAATAGGTAAGAACACATCTTGATTTGTAGTGAAATATTCTTTAATTTACCTGGATCAATATATTGACTTAATAATAATAACATTTCTAAAATTTTAAGGAGATAATATTTGCCAAAGGCTAAGGGCTCTACATATATCCTTTTTGTAGTCCTCATAAAAATCCCTTGACGGGGGAAGGGCAGCTGCCCACCAAGCTTCAGGCTTACCTTTAAGAGTGTGAAAATTTATCTGAGAAACAGCTGTCTTTCCAGGAGCCACATTTCATTATATCCATAACATTGTGGTGAAGCCTTGGGACTGGATATTACCAATAAATGGGGGTGAGAGTGTTATCGTTTCTGGGTTAAGTGGCCAAGAAAGCACAGGAGAGTTTCTGTGTTGCCTTTCTTCGATCACCAGCCAGCTAAACGTTGAGGGTCTAGAGGTAAATTCCAAGGAGATTCTAAGGGATGATACAGCAGAGCAACCTGGAACATGACCAACTGTGACGTGAATAAGAAATAAGCATTAATTTTCTTAAGCCACTGAGACTTTTGAGCCAAATCTGGCCTGCCTTCACTGACATAGTAGATATTATATACATTATCATTGATATATATTAGAAATGAGGTTTGGTTTGGTTTAGGTTTGCCTAAGATATCAAGTGTCATAACATACTCTTAACCATTACTCAATATCATCACCCTCTTACACAAATTTGTGAAGATTTGGTGCAATTGTTTTATAAGCTAGAAAGAAATTTGAAAACCCTACATTTCAAGGTGTGCAGTCTGTTTGCAAAGCCCCATAACCAGGTAGTACAGTAATATGAATTACTGATAAGTAACATGCATTTCGCTGAAAAAGTACCATCTGCTTAGAGAGGTTCAGTGATGGGATTTGCTATTTTGTTCCAAGTTCAATGGATAATTCCTCCTATTTTTTCTTATATATGATACAATATGACATAGGGGGAAAGTATAAGAGCTGAGTAGTCAGAAATACCTGGACCAAAACATGACCTGTATGACCTTGAGCAAGACATATAGCCATTCTGAGCTATGGGTCTTCCTCTGCTAAAGACAAATAGATTTACCAGCTCTTTAGAATGATGACAACTACTCATGATAAAAATCTTAATGAATTATTCAGTATATAATAGATCATAATTTAATTCAATGGAAAGCTATGTAGTTAATGCTTATTATAAACCAGATATTCTTTTAGCCACTAAGGATAATTAGCAAAATAGACAAATATTCTTGTCTCTTTCCATGTAACATATTCTATTTAATTTTATTTTTTCCTAGCAGTCCATAATAGAAATTACCATTTAGATGTTTCTAATTCTCCAAGATGGAGTAACAAAGATAAGATTTACATTCCTACCTAAAATAACAACAAACAGGCAAAAATATAAAATATTTCAGAAGACACTGGGCACCAGGCAATAATCCATAATGATCTCTAAGACTGAATGAAGTGAGTCCTCCCATTGCTGCAGCTTGCTGCCTTGAAAGAAGTTTCAGGTGACCAGGTTGGGACTGGAATCTCAGGTGATCTTGCTGAGGTTGGCAGACTGACACAGCTAAAGTTTACTGAAGAGAGCATCAGAGAAAAGAGAATTTCACAGAGAAACACTCAGATCTGCAGAATATCCACCTTGATTACTGGTCAGAGTTCTGATCAACGTATGTGTGTGAGAAATGACCCATGTTTGGGGAAAGAACCATTACAGAAGATTAGAGGAGATGGTATTCAGAACCTACACAGGACCAGGTATCATGCCTATCCTCTCAATTATGGGAGTGAGACACCAGCTAACTCTGGGGACATTAGGACATTGGCTAAAGTATACAGAAAGGTCTTGATTCAAGAGTAAAAAAAATAATGACCGTAGGCAAAATGCTGTCTTCATTCTGGCCAAGAAATATTAAAAGGAAACCCTAAAGAAACTAACTGATTCTAAGCAACTTAAATGAATTCTAGAACAAAGCTCAAGAACAAAGTTTAATAAGGAAATGAATCCCAGGACACAATACCATAAAGAATCACACCATTTAGTGCCCAATCAGAATGCTAGGTTCTATACAAGAAACCAGACATACAATAAATAATGAGAATAAAAATGATTCCGTCAAAACCAAACCAGAACTGCCACAAGTGTTAGAAAAAAAGATAAAAACATTAAAGAGTTGTTATAACTGTATTCTATATGTTCAAAACATTAACTAGAAACGTGAAAGACATAGGAAACCTAGATCAAGTTCCTAGAGGTAAACACTACAATGTCTGAGATGTAAAATGTAGTAAATATGCTTTGCAGTAGATTATACATTGCATAAAAATGAATTAATTTGAAGACATAAGTAAACAGGTACAAATTTTCAGCTATAAAATGAAGTCTGAGGATTTAATGTAAAAACATGATAACTATGGTTGATAGCACTGTATTACATAATTGAAATTTGCTTACACTTGAAACAAAATAATATTGTTTGTTAATTACACTTCAATTAAAAAATGAATATTTTTAAGAGAATGGAACCTGAATGTTCTCACACAGACACAAAAAGATAAGTATTTTTTATTTTTTTTTAAATGAGGGGATACATGTATTAGTTAACTAGATGGAGCGAATCCTTTTACAATGTATAATAATATCAAATCACCATGATGTATACTTTAAATATCTTACAATTTTGTTAATTATAGCTCAATAAAACTGAAGTTTTTAAAAAATAATAGATAAACTGAGTAACTCTACATGTGTGAACGACATTAACTTTGTAGTTAAAAATCTTATCACATAGAATACTACAGGTCCATATGGCTTCACTGGTAATTCTTCAAAACATATAAAGAGGAAATCAGAGAAATTCTAAGCAAACTTTTCAAAAAGACTGAAGAAAGACTTCCCAATACATTCTATGAGATCAGCATTACACAAATACCAAAGCCAGGCAAAGGCATTACAGTGAAAGAAAACTACAGACCAACATCTCCAATAAAGCTAGAAAAACTCTAAACCATAGCAAATTGAACTCAGTGATGTACTGAAATGACAACATATTATGATCAAATAGGCTTATCTCAGGATTGCAGAGTGGTTTAACATTAGAAAATCAATCTCTGTAATTTACTAAATTAAAAGTCTAAAAGTTATAATCTAAAAAAATTGATAATCTCTACAGATGCTGAAAGACCATTGGATACAACTCCAACATCCATCTCTAATGAAAACTTTCAGCAAACCAAGAATAAAAGGAAACTTTCTCAGCCTGATCATATGTAACTTTGAAAACCCTGCAACTAACTTAATGGTGAAAGACTAAAACCCTTCTCCCAGTATCAGAAATAAGAGATGGATATCTGCACTCACCTCTTCTATTAAACATTATAGTGCAGGTTCTAGCCAATGCAATCAGGAAGAGAGAGAAAGAGAGAGAGAAAGGAAGAAAGGAAAGAAGGAAAGAAGGAAGAGGAAGAAAAGAAAAAAGAAAAAGAAAAGAAAGTGAGGAGAAATAAAGAGAGGGAGAGAGAAAGAAAAAGAAAAAAGGAGAGAAAGGAAGAAAGGGAGAGAAGAAGGCAGGAAGGGAGGAAGGAAAAAAAGAAAGAGAATGAGAGGGAGGGAGGGAAGGAGGAAGGAAGGTACTGAGACTGAACATGATGAAGTAAAATTGTCTTTTTTCGAAGATGACATATCTATGTATAAATTCCATAAAATGTGCATAAAAACTTACTAGAGATAATAACTAAACTTAGTGCAATTGCATTTCTTTATACTGATGTTGAGTGTTAAACTAAAATAAAATTATAATAGCCTCAAAAACAAAATAAGTCAAAGAAATAATGCTACCATATTTCAAGACTTAGTATAAGTTATAATTTTCAATAGAGAGTGGCATAGGTGTAAAAACAGAAAACAGATTGAGAGAATTGAAGAAGACCTCTAATAAGTGAAAATCTGATTTTGAATAACAGTGCAGGCAAATGAACTGAGGATAGTCTTTGTGACAAGCAGTACTAAAACAACTTGATATCCATAAGAAGGAAATTCTTTTAATCCTTATCTCACACAGTTTATAAAAATTACCTCAAAATGTGTCAAATTTAATTTTAAAATTTAAAACTAAAATCTAAAATCATAAATCTAGAAGAAAATAATAATGATCTTAGATTAGGCAAAGATGTTGCATATATAAGAACAAAAGCATAATCTACTAAAGAAAACATATTGTGAAGTTGGACTTCATCAAATTAAAAATAAATGTCTGGTCTTTGAAAGACACTGACAGAAGAAAATACTTACAAAGCATATATAAGGGGTTCAACAACTTGTATCCAGTATATGTAAAGAACTCGCAAAGTTCAATAGGAAAAAAAAACAACCAGCCTAAAGAATGGGCAAAAGTTCTGAGCAGACACTTCTTAAAGGCATATAGGCTGGTATATAAACATATGTAAGATGCTCAATATCAGTAGTCATTAGGAAAATGCAAATTCACACCTTAATGAGACAGCATTACACTCCCAGCACAACTGGCTAACTTTAAAATTCTAATCATACCAAGTGCTGGTAAGGAGATGGAGCAACTAGAGTTCTCAAAAGCTGCTCCTGGGAACATAAAATGGCACTACTTCTTTGGAAAACAGTTTAGTTGCTTCTTAGAAAGTTAAACATATATACCTATAATACCTTCCATCCATCTCACTCCTAGGGATTTACCCAAAAGAAAAGAAGATGCATAGGCATACAACATCATTTACAAAAATACTCATATCAGCATTATTCATAATAACCCCAAACGACATCTACCCAAATATCCAATAAGAAGTGAATGGATAAACTGTTGTACATCTATATGGTGGAATAGTACTCAGCATTAAAAAGGAATGACCTATAGATACACAAAACGAGAAATCTCAAAATAATTATGCCAAAATGTATGAAACCAGATAAAGAGCACACGGTGTACGGGTGAACCTATAGGGTATTATGCTAATGGAAATAAGTCAGACAGAAAAGACAAATACCATATGATTTGACTCATGTTGGATCTAGAAGATGCACAAATAAATAAACAAACAAAAAGCAGAATCAGACCTATAAATAGAGACAGCAATAGGATGGTTGCCAAAGGGGCGGGGGTTGGGCAATATGGGTGAAGGGGAATGGGAGACAGAGTATCCCAGTTCTAGAATGAGTAAGTTACAGGAATAAAAGGCACAGTATTAGGAATAGAGTCAAGGATAAATAATGCAATAGCACTGTATGGTGACAGATGGTAGCTACACTCGTGGTGAGCACAGCATAATGTAGAAACCTGTCAAATCACTGTGTTGTACACCTGAAACAAATGCAACATAATATTGTGAGTTAATTACACTCAAATTTTAAAAATACAAAATAAAATTAAAGAGAAATAAACTAATACAGAAAACAGATCCATGGTTGCCTGGGGAAGTGTGAAAGGGAAGGCCAGGAGTAAGGGATTCCCAAAGACATGGAAAACATTTTGAGGATAATAGATGTATATAGTTCACTATTTTGATTGGAATTATTTATATGGAATTACACAGTTTATATATTTTGAGATGTATATTAAAACTCATTAAACATTTTAAAGATGTACAGTTTATTATATGTCTATTTACCTTAATTTAGGAATGTAAAAATATAAAAGGAAAGTAATGATCACTTGGGATATTTCCTGATTCAAACATGTGATGAATTCATCAAACTCTCTGTTTCCCAACGTTCACGCAACCATTTGCATTAGGGTTGGAGATCCCATTTAGTGTCTCTCCACTTAACTAGTGTTAGAAATTCATTTATTTATTTATTTTGAGAGACACAGAGATAGCACAAGTGGGGAAGGGGCAGAGAGAGGGAGAGAGAGAGAGAATCCCAAGCAGGTTCTGCACTGCCAGCACAGAGCCCGATGTGGGGCTTAAACTCATGAACCAGGAGATCATGGCCAGAGTTAAAACCAAGAGTCGGACACTTAACCAACTGAGCCCCCAAGGCATCCCTAAAAATTATGTTTTATTATGTGTACATAAACATATTGTATGCTAAATGTCTCTGCTAATACGGTCTTCAAATTGACATTCAAAGCATTACTGCTCCTTAAAGATAAAGTTGGTCACTAGTCATCAGTAGTCACTTTTATTTGATGTGTATTTATAAGATCATAAAAGCACTGCATGCTCACACCTAAAAAAAATTATAATTTTGCCCAAGAATACAGAATGCAAAATGCAAGTCCTGCCCACCCCTCACTTCTAAATACTCCTTTAAGATTACCAGTGAGGGTGACAGAGCTGATGAACTGCCATTTCCAGTCCTTACTGATGCCTGCAATCACTTATTTCCTTTTGTGAACTGAAAGTACTTGTATAGAAATTATGCAGTGATTCGTGGTCCTGGGGAAGACTTCTGGCATGCTGATGAAGCCACCTCAATCTCCCCAGAAATCAGTGTCTCAGAGCTCTGTGGCTATTACCATAACAAGTTCAGACTACTTTTAAGCCACCTTGTCTTCCAGGTAGTAAACTATTGTAGCAAACTATTGTTTTTAAAATAAAAGGTGTTCCTAAAAGAATTTACCAGCCCATTTGCTTACTTAATAGAGCACTATTTTTCTGAAAAAAAATGAAAAAAGAAAGAAAAGAAAGAAAGAAAGAATGGAAGGAAGGAAGGAAGGAAGAAAGAAAGAGAAAGAAGGAAAGAAGGAAGGAAGGAGTTGGGGAGGGAAGGAAGGAGGAAGGGAGGGAGAGAGGAAGGAAGGAAGCAAAGAAGGAAAGAAAGGAAGAAGAAAGGAAAGAAGGAAAAGAAGGGCTAGTTTCATGTACTAGAGAACCCCCCTCCCCTTATTTACCTTTTTTTTAAAGTATATTTATTTATTTTGAGAGAGAGAGAGTGAGAGAGAGCAAAGGAGGGACAGAGAGAGAGGGGAAGAGAATCCCAGCACAGAACCTGTCACAGGGCTCAATCCCAGGAACTGTAAGATCATGACCTAAGCCAGACGAAGAGTCATATGCTCAGTCCACTGAGTCACCCAGGTACCTTTCCCTTATATAGTTTTAATCTTTGTCTTGATTCCAGCCAGGTGTGGTGATGGTATGGTATTGAATGGGAATCTGTTTTCTCTGGGGGCAATGACCACAAAGAGACACTTAGAGCCGGTAGCAGGGAACCAAGGGCATCTATCCTTGGCTTTCCATGAATAGCACTAATCTCTCTCCATTCCCTTTGGCTATGGTGGAGTCTCATTCTCAAGTACACAAGAGAAACACGTCCATGCTTGGAAAAGGCTCTCTTAAGCAGAGGTATGCAGGGTCTCCCTTTACTTCTAGCCTAAACAAGTTAGAGAAATAAGTATGCAAATAAAGAAAGGACAGCTTTATAGGAACCATCTAAATTTTTTTCATATCCAAAGGCCTATTATCCTCAGGTAGATGGAGGCTTAATTTCCATATTCTCAGAAAATAACTCAATGGCCTTTGATAGATCAGGAATAACAATATTTATGGAGTTCCCATTGTATACTCAACATGATTGGGAACTTTATATTTGTAAACATTATATCTCAAGGCCACATTAACCTGGAAAAAACACAGTAGGGTCAAGACAAGAGTCATCGAACAGCATCTCTGCCTCTGTCCTCACTGGTTCCATCTCTATCCCACGTCTTTTAAATATGACTTGCAAGTATTTCTGGGAGTGCTCTGATAATATGTCACATGTGCTCAAATAAGGTCTTCTCAGGTACCAAAACACACCTGGCAGATTCTTTCTATTTGTTCATTCCCCATTTGATCTGTGACTGATAGTCATAAAAACACAACCACTTCTATTCTGCCAATGGCACTAGGGATGTTGCACACATAAGCACATTTATTTAAAAAAAATTCTTCTTTATAAAGAATTGATGTAGGTGTGTAAGTCAACCTATAGCCATCACTTTGCACATGAGGGCCCTCAAATCAGGAACTGAAGCTCCAAAGTAGATACTTAAAGCACCTCGATAATGTTATCAAACTCCACAGCAGTAGGTGTTTTGGTGTTCTCTTTACTATTTTTTTTAATGGTTATTTATTTTTGAAGGAAGGAGACATAGAACATGAGCAGGGGAGGGGCAGAGAGAGAGAGAGAGAGCGAGACTCAGAATGTGAAACAGGTTCCAGGCTCTGAGCTGTCAGCACAGACCCCAATGTGGGGATTGAATTCACAACCCATGAGATCATGACCTGAGCCGAAGTCAATCACTTAACCAACTGAGCCACCCAGGTGCCCCAAGTTCTGTTTACTTTTTGGGATTGTTATGTTTTATATTTGCCTTTTAGGGTAGTCCTCTCCCCACAGGCTTCTGATACATGAACCTAATCTTAAATTAAAAGACCCTGGAATGGCTGACTCCATGTGCTACTTAAACACTCTCTTAGCCTCTGGCCCTGATTTTTTGTATTCAAGGGTCTTTCGTGCATCTCTCTGTTTTCTTACTTTGTTATATTCCAGCAAAACCATTATTCTCATAAACAATTAGACCTCTGTTAGGCCTATTCTAAATGCCTGTAAATATTCCCCCCCCCCATATCAAAGAGGAACATTCTTACTTTGTTGTCCTATTCCTAAAGAGAGAAAAGTGGATTTCTATTTATTCAGAGTCTAAGTGACTAGGAGTTCAAATAAACAGGATGTTTGTAGGAAAAAGGGTACTCTTGAGAATGAAGGACCTTTAAGAAGATGTCAAATTAAATTTAGTAAAGCTTTACCACTGAGGATTATTTTTGGATATTCCCATGATGCCCCACCAGATAATGGACTCCTCATTCATGGAGTTCTGTGACCTGTGTTGAGTGATACTTAAAATCATAGGTGAAATATGGGAGATGTCTTTAGCACCAATTTTATCATACTATTGCTTACAGGATAAAGGGGAGTATTTTTTAAATAAAGATAACCATAACTATGTAGTAGAATGTGTAATTTGCTTAGGTTTCTAATAGACATCTTTAAAAAAATTTTGCCCTTGTGGTCAGTCACTAGTGGATGCCCCCAGACCTCTCTGGAAAAATTAGAGAAACATGAAAGAGTGCTATTCAAGACTGTCAATAAACATAAAATAGTTTTACCCAAATAGAAAATTTTCATATTTTAATTTTAAAGCATTCACCCCTGGGATTTGAGTCAGGAAGCAGGCAAAGAAAAAAATCATTGAGAAAATACAGGCCACAAAAAGCAATATTGTAATAAATGCCACTTGAATGTCTAGTAAAACTTGAATTTAACTGTATTATGATTACTTGGTATGAATTGCAGCAAAGTGTGTTTTAAAGTGAATTTCTGAGATTTTATTTGACATGTGGAAAATGAAACACCAAAAATAATCTTAAAAATACCCTTATAATACCTACAATAATCCATCTATTTCATATACATCAGCTGAAACATATTTTTCTTAGATAAAAGGTAAATTTCCTTTTTTACACAAATGGAAGTTTGATTCATTTTTTAATTCTTTTTTAATTCCTTGTTTCAGATGTTTCTTATATCTCAATCTGTTGTATTTAATCAGAGTAGATTTAATATTTTTAAATTTTTAAATATTTATATTTGAGAGAGAGAGGGAGAGGGACACAAAGTGCAAGCAGGGGAGGGGCAGAAAGAGAGAGGGAGATTCAGAATTCAAAGCAGGCTCCAGGCTCTGAGCTGTCAGCACAGAGCTCAAGGTGGGGCTTGAGCCCACGAACCATGAGATCATGATGTGAGCTGAAGTCTAATGCTTAACCAACTGAGCTACCCAGGTGTCCCTGTAGCAGATTTAATTTTTAAGCAGGAAATGGGTTGTGAGGCAAGCACCTTTATATGCCAACTATTTTGCTTTTCTTAGCTTTCTTTAACCTGTATTCTGAGAGCAGTAATATTTTTCATTTTAATTGACTTCAGTAACTGAGGATTTGACTGATTTGGGTTTAAGGTACAAATAAATCTACATAAATGCCTCTATTTTCTCTATTGATTCTTTTTGCAAGTTTCTAATTATGTTTTCAGATGGTTAAATGGCCAAATCCAACTGCATCCAGGACAAAGTGAGTTTTAGCTAAGCCATTGGGGTGGAGGAGAAAATGAGTCCTATCTTGTAGGAAATTGTTAACAATTCTTTCCTAAAACAACCATTAATAAGCTTCTAGACAAATGGTGACCTCTGTAGACTCAATAAAAGCAGATTCTGTAATTAAAGCAGTGCCCTATGCTGAAGGAGGATTCCTTCTTTGTCAGGGATAGACTACTAAATCTGTGCCACTCTTGGGTAGCTATACCCTAGCATGAAACATCCTCTCTGTGGACAGTTTCCAAACCATTACAGTTTCCAAAATAATGGGCAGTATATGGTTCCATATACTGCATAAATGCAAGTGTTTTCAGAAGGATAGAGGAGATCAAACTTCACTGGAATCACTTGGTCAGGAGAATCCAGGACTCAGAAAAATCACAGTATAGGGGTTAAGAACATGAAGTTTGGATCAGAAATCCTGGATTCCAGTCCTGGCCCTCCTTTACAGCTTGGGCTTCTGACCAAGTCATCAAGCAATTGTTAGCTCCATGTTTCTGGGGAACAGTAATATAATAATGTGGGTACAAGGGTTTTAGAGCACTTGGCTGTCAGTACATACTCAATTAATGGTGGCTCTCAGAAGTTTCTGAGACACCAGAGCTAGCTGGTATTTCCATGAGTGGCTGCTTCAGTGGTTTGTGCACTTGGGAAATTGTGCTCTGGACACTTTGATCATTTAAGCAATATAACTGAGCATAGTTATCTCACTTGTCTAAGAGCCAACATCTAGAAAACACCTAATAGGTATCAGGCTATATTCTGAATGTCTTAATTGAATTCACTCATTTAATATTTACATAAATTGTATAAGGGAGAAAATAATAGATTATTCTACCAAGAATCTAACACAGGTATAGGAGTGCCTTGTATTGCAAAACTAATGGGAAAGCTAGGAGCTGCAAAAGATGGAATGAGAATATAGATAAAATCTAACACACGAGCTCATGTGCTCCTGCATCTCCTACTGAGATGTAATCTCTTTAAGGGAAAGCTAATTATGAATGTTTTTTTTTCTGATGCCCTCTAAGCACTCAGCATGGTGCTTTGATATGGCATGGATATTGATCTACAAGGATTTCTTCATTTAGTTGAGGAGATTGAATATGCAAAGATAGTTAAATACAATACCACTTAAAAAGCACCCTCTCTGTTCCAGGGATTAAGTTAAGCACTTTACTGATGTGATTTAACCCTTAAACTGACTTGGCCCCACATGTAACCCTCAGAAATTCCAGTTGTAAACAGATACTGAGTAGTGAGTTTGAGCAACAATGGATTTCATTCAAAGATGCTGAGAGAGCTGCAGTATCATTCTTGGATTATTCCTGGTCAGGTTCATATGTCCCCAGGACTGCTATGGGAGCAGTACCACAGCCTACGTGGCTAACATGAACATGTAAATCCCAATACTTCCCTCCTTGGGACCTGACTGACTCTATTACCACCCTTGTCAGGACATGGATTCTTAGTGGCATCTGCTTCCTCACATTCAATCAAAGTCTTGAGATGGTGCATCTGACTGATGGAGGGTTTGCTTGGATAACTGAGCCCTATCTGCAAGGGAAGCTGGAAAAGTCAGTGTGTACTTTAAATTTGGAGAGGAAGACTTATAGCTGGAGAATTCCCCAATTATAGTAAGGGCATTTTTTAAAGTGCTAGGTGGCGGGGCTAGGGGGAAGGGGGAGAGTGGGGAGAAAGAACACTTAGAAAATATTGACTACATCTCTATTTTACAGATGAAGAGACTGAGGCTCAAAGGTTAGATCACTTATTCCACATCATGCACACACAGGGTGAGCATATAGGCACATATCTGCCTTGTCTCTGGATGTTGTTTTGAGGCTGCCTCCCACAGATGCAAAGGGCGGTATAATGGAGAGATCCAGAGAGCCAGCAGGATGGGATTTTAGAGAAGAAAGGTTCTCTTCTGGCTAGGGTGATTCCAAAATGCCCTTGGGAAAAATATTACATGGACAGCTTCCTAGAATCCTAATTAAAGACGGTAAGAAATCAATCACAGGAATGATTTAGTTTGCATTCTTCCATGGAGGAGAAAACTGAGGCTCAGAGTTTTTTATAATCATAACCTTTTAGTGAAAGTAGCTTAAAACCCACGCCGGTGACAATAGGCCGGTATCTGCAGAGTTTTGACCTCAGCTAGGTGAGTTCACCCCCGAAATCACATCTCCAGCAGAACTATTGAATAGGCTTCCTTGGACTTGATAAGCAGAGTGAGAGAGAAGGTCACATGCTGCAGTCTAAACAAAAAAATAAAAAAGTAAAAAAGGAAAGCTTTTATTTTGTATGTGGCTTCTCATAAAATACTTCTTGCCCAGCTGTACCCAAGAAGGTAAAAGGCTCTTGCTTATGACAGAGAGCTTTTCTTGCCTCTGCACACCCCACTCCTTTCTTGCTAATGCCACGTATAGAAGGCAAGGAAAGAAAAGGTCACCTGCCTTCCACCTAATGGGGTACTGATGTCCTTAAGTGCTCACATGGCCTGTCCAAGAAAATGTCAAATTGCACCCTTAGAGCTCTAGTTGGCAGTTAGTTGAATGGGTCTATTGTCCAGTCAATAGGTCCACTCAATCTTTGCCTCTCATTTTAACACCCACAAAACTTGGGAACAAAATAACAGTAAGGTTGACCTCTCAGTTTTCTGTATAGAATGACTATCTAGGTTTGTCTTCTCTGGCCTCAGGCCTGATAAAGTTTCTGAAAAGAAGTTTAGTGTTTCAGGGGAAAAAAACAAGGGCTTAGAGTTTAGAGGATACTGTGGTCAAATCACAACTCTACCCCTGCTGGTGTCTGACCTTGAACAAGGGACTTAAACTTGCTGAGACTCCGTTTGTTTCTCTGCAAAATGAAACTAATGATAAAGTATTAGTTTTATCCTTTACCCAAAACTGCTCTCATCTGAAGAGCCCTCATAGGCGCTCTTGTACTTGATATTTGTATGATATTACATATATAGATGCTTTTATTCACTAAATTCTACTCCTGAAACCAACACTATATTATATGTTAGCTAACTTTAATTTAAATCAAATCTTGGGAGAAAAAAATGCATTCATAACATCAATCAAATAATTTTCAAAAACTTTAAGACATGATTTTGCTACCTACTCTTCACATTCAATGCCCTCATTGAATGTCTCCTCACATTGACTAAACTTTGGACAAGTTTCTTTCTAAATATAGGCTCCTAATCTTCCTTTACTTGGTGTATGTACTATAGAAGGGTTGAGATTACAAATTCTTTTTCTGAGCCTTGGAGATGTAAATATCCTATGCCCGGAAACCTCTTTTTCAAGAACCTGATTATATTCCTTTTGGAATGTAATCATCAATAAAGAAAGAACAATAGGTTTCCAAGTCTTTGTGGGAGAGTAGGAGCCTAACTTTCATAAGTAACAATTAGCAAACACAGATGGCCTAATAACATTGATCAACCACTCCCTAATGTTCTCTAATACTTTACCACATGCTCACCTCAATGATTAAAATTTCCCCCATCTTAAATGGTAAATCAGTGCAGCCACTGTGGAAAACAGTATGAGGGGTCCTCAAAAACTTATAACTAGAAACACCATGTGATCCAGTAATTCCACTCCTAGGTTTTTTTTTTTAATCCAGAGGAGTTGAGTTCAATCTCTTTCCTGTACTGTAAGTCTTGATCCCTATTGCAACAGTCTTGAATAAAGCCTTTTTTTTTTCTGTTTACTTTTTCCAATGGAACACTAGTCCATAGTCACCCAACGAGATAAGAAAAAACTGGGATTTTAAGATCACATGTGCTCCTCTCATATGGACTTGAGTGGGATTTAGGACCAAGATGGTAACCTGAATTCTCATCTTCAGAAGGACATTAATCTGCAAAACTAATATAACTCAGATGGCCTTGATTTTGTTCCTTGAAATAGAGGAAGGTGGACAAGATTTCTCACTTCATAGTTGGATCTGGCAGTTACCCCATAAGCTTCCATGAACAAGAGAAATGGGGACCAAAAAGAGCCTCATTGAGGGCTCCAAGATTATCTACAGTTAAATAAATAAAACAAATTGGGTGTGTCCTCTTCTGACCTCATTTGAAAGACAGGTAATGCTGCAGTTGAAAAAAGATGTAAAATTGCATTCTGACATTTTTATGGGTGCTTTGTAAAAATATTTGAGTATGGTTGATACACAGTACATGAATTTCAGGTGTATAACATGGTGATTCAACAAGTCTATATGTTATGCTGTGCTCACCACAAGTGTAGCTACCATCTGTAACCATAAAACACTATTTCAGGACCACTGACTATATTCTCTGTGCTGTAACTTTCATTCTCATAATTTATTCATTCCATACCCAGAAGCCTGTATCTCACTCTCTCCTTCAACAATTTTGTCCATCTCCCCGACACCTTGCCCTCTGGAAACCATCAGATGGTCTTCTGTATTTGTGGGTCTGTTTCTGCTTTGATCATTCATTTATTCATTTTGTTTTTTAGATTCCATGTGTAAGTGAAATTATATGCTATTTGTCTTTCTCCGACTTATTTCACTTAGCATAATACTCTCTAGGTCCACTTATGTTGTCACAAATGTCAAGGCGCCATCCTATTTTATGGCTGAGAATTAATATTCCATTATATTGAATCACCTGTTGATGGACACCTGGATCACTTCCATATCTTGGCTATTGTAAATAATGCTGCAACAAATGTAGGAATGCATATAAATGTTCAAATTAGTGTTTTAGTTTTCTTTGGGCAAATATCCAGTAGTGGAATTACTGGATCACATAGTATTTCTATTTTTAATTTTTTGAGAAACCTCTATACTGTTTTCCATAGTGGCTATACCAATTCACATTCCATCCAACAGTGCACAAGCATTTCTTTTTCTCCATATCCTTGCCAACATTTGTTATTTCTTGTCTTTTTTATTCTAGCCATTCTGACAGGTATAGGGTTGTTATTTCTTTGTGGTTTTGATTTGCATTTCCCTGATGTAAGTGATGTTGAACATCTTTTCATGTGTCTGTTGGCCATCTGTATGTCTTCTTTAGAAAAATGTCTATACAAGTCTTTTGCCCATTTCCAAATTGGATTACTGAGGTAGGGGGATTCTAATATCAAGGGGTAGGAGTTCATTATATATTTTGGATATTACTCCCTTATTGGATAAATCCTTTGCAAATATCTTCCCATTCAGTAGGTTGCCTTTTTCTTTTGTTGATGGTTTCATTTGCTGTGCAAAAGGTCTTTATTTTGGTGTAGCTCCTGTGGTTTATTTTTGCTTTTATTTTTCTTGCCTTAGGAGACATATCTAGCAATCTTTGGGTTCTTTTAGTTCTAATATTTTGAGGCTCTTTCTGAATCTCAAGTCCCCTACTAAGATAGCAAAGCAAATTCAACACTTCTCTCATTCTCCAGGGTCTGCTTTCAAAGTTTCAGTCATTTCATATATTAATCCAATACTACTGCTGATAATAAGTCATCCAGTCATTAGATACCCCTCAGAGAATCCATATTTACATTTTAGTAGGCTCTGCTATGGAGATAATGTCCAAATCTATAACAAAACCACTTCAGTACCTGAAATTCCAGATCCTTGTGCCAGGATGCCTGCTACAATTGGCTTCTTTATTCAAATTATTGAGTGCCTACTGTATGTAGCCATTGTGGAGGGATTTCAGTGTAAATTTAATGTGTTCTTGAACTCATAGACAATACGATCTAGTGGAAGACATTTTCCTTTCCTCAACATTCTTAGAATTTGACATTTTAAAATGTAGACCTGCTGGTTAGGGCTTTGGAGTTCTAGTTCATCAGGAATGCTTCAAGTGTGAACTATGTACATGACGTCTTATCAGACTATGCCTTATGGGAACAGGTGATTGTGAGATTCCCGAGGGCAGAAATGCTTACATTCATATTTATATCTTTTCCCTCTGATTCTCCACCCTGCATATATCAGGAGTTCTAACCCTGCACCTTGCACATATCAGGAGTTCTAACCCAGCTCTTAATGCCTGAATGAACATTTAAAATCTAATTCCTGCATTAAAATTATAGCACATCTTAAAACAAACTTTAAACAAAGTGTCCAACAAGGTCCCCACGTTTCACAAGTTATTATATTTCTCCAAATTAAATTCAGAAAGACCTATCTATTAGCTTACCCTGGGCAGGTTTATCAAAAACATCTTTTCACTATTAAGGCCTTAACCTGCTTCAGCTACAAATCCCCGTGGACTTAGCACAAGACACTATCATTTCCATCTTTGTTACAACACATTTTAATTATCTGTTTTACCAAGAAGTCCGACCTCTTAATGAAAGCAGTTAGTCTGAGGACTCCAAAGGACATAAGACAGCTGCAAGTCTTAATTTTGATTATATATGCAATTATAAGTCAGAATATGTGCTTGAAAGTCAACACAAGTTCTAACACCTGTTTCTCTGGCTGAAACCCATAAATATTGATAGGAATAAAGCTGTTTTTATCTCCCTCGTACCTCTTGTCCAGAGCAGTGGTTTTCAGATTTGAGGCTGGCGCTACTAGGTGTCACCTGCTGTCACTTAATGTCGGTTCTGTTATTGTTACTGCAGCTCACATGAGGGTGGGTAGATGCCTCCTAGATCTACGTTTATTTCTAGGAATCGTAATCATGTGTCCTCAGTAGTTCCTCAGGTAGAAGAAGTAAAAGAGTAGAGTAGATGGATGGATAGATATGTACAATGGAATGTTTTGGGAAAATGGCAAATTAAATGGGAACAATTTCATCATGAGTAAAGTATCTTAAATGAGGTCTTTTAAAAAAAGTTTTAATGTTATATATATTTTTGAGAGGGAGAGAGACAGTGTGAGCAGGGAGAGTCAAAGAGAGAGGGAGATACAGAATCCGAAGACAGGCTCCAGGCTCTGAGCTGTCAGCACAGAGCCCGATGTGGGGCTCGAACCCATGAAATGTGAGTTCAAGACCTGAGCTGAAGTCACATGCTCAACTGACTGAGCCACACAGGCACCCCTTAAATGAGTTTTAAGGATCATATGAATGCATGTGTGGCAGTGTGTACATGTGGGTGTATACAGTGAAATAAATTAAAATGTAATTTCTAGCTTATGGGATTTGAAGGGGACTTTAGTTTTCTTTCCATTTTTCTGAATTTTCTAAATTTCTTTTAAAAATATTTTTTTATTTTTTTTTAATTTATTTTTGAGAGATAGAGAGAGGCAGCGTGAGCAGAGGAGAGTCAGAGAGAGAGGGAGAGACAGAATCTGAAGCAGGCTCCAGGCTCTGAGTTAGCTGTCAGCACAAGCCTGAAGCGGGGCTCGAACCCTCAAACCGCAAAATCATGACCTGAGCCGAAGCCGGACACTTAACCAACTGAGCCACCCAGGCGCCTCTGCATTTTCTAAACTTCTTATAACTTATTTATGTGGCTTTTATAACAGATAAGAAAGTAATGGTCTTTATAAATGCTCTTTTGTCCTTGTGTCCTCTTTCAAATGACACCTCATTTATTTTTTCTTTCACTTATCCTTGTCCTTAAAGTGCAGGCTACATTATCTCTCTCAACTCTTTCAGCTCATTTACTCTTCAACCACATGCCCGCCTAGAGCGCCAGTAGGCATCATGCACTGTAGGAAGTACAGAGGAGGTCACTGAGGTTGTAATGATAGTGGGGGCTGAGGAGATTGTTCAGGCAATGAAGACGTCTTTTTTTTCCCCTATCAAGAGCTTATAACAGGCTGCTAAGAAATGAAGTACTTTTTCCATTGCATCTAATTACTCAAGGCCTAACTCCACAAAGAACATAAATACACTGAGATGTTTATCATGACAGCACTTTAAATAAATGCCTAAAAGTACAATTACCCAAACTCTCATAAATCTGACTTCTGCATCCTTCCAAAATCCATGGACAAATCGTTGAAATGCTCTTAAAGTAATTCCAGATTAATTACATGAATCAGACTTTGAGTTCCAGAGTTTATAATTAGAATTCCAATACTAATTTTTCATTCTTATTGCCTATAAATAAAAAAACATTGATTCACAATCATAACAAATAGTATAAATATTTGTATGCTTAGATTTCTCTTAGATTTCTACTGTAGATATATTAAAATCTATTTTTGGTGAAAAAGTAATATATATTAATTAGTGAAAATTTATAAACTAAATAAAAAGTCAATAAAACAAACATAAAAAATAAATGAGCAAGAAAATAGAGGTTGCTGATATAGTATATTTTAAGTAAATGCCCAAGAGAAAAGGGGAGCCTGGGTGGCTCAGTTGGTTAAGTGTCTGACTCTTGACTTCTGCTCAGGTCATGATCTCACAGTTTGTGAGATCAAGCCCTGCTTGGGGCTCTGCACTGAGCATGGAACCTGCTTGGGATTCTCTCCCTCCCTTTACCTGTGTCCCTCCCCTGCTTCCTCTCTCTCAAAATAAAAAATAATGAATTATAGATAAAAATTAATGAGATGTCATTTGGAAGAGAACCCAAGAACAAAACAAAAATTATATATGTATAATGTAAATATATAAAATTATATATATGTATATACATGTAACATGATTAAATTGCAGAAAAGGTTTTTATTTATTTATTTATTTTATGTCTTATTTGTTTTTGAGAGACAGAGAGAGAGACAGTATGAGCTGGGGAGGGTCTGAGAGAGAGGGAGACACAGAATCTGTAACAGAGTCCAAGCTCTGAGCTAGCTGTCAGCACAGAGCCCGACGCTAGGCTCGAACCCATGAACTGTGAGATCATGACCTGAGCCGAAGCTGGACGCTTAACTGACTGAGCCCCAAAAATGTTTTTATTTAATGTTTTGTATTTATTTTGAAAGAGGGAGCACTCAAGTTAAGGTAGCAGTCAGAAAGACAGGAATAGAGAGAATACGAAGCAGGTTCTATGCTGTTAGTGCAGAGCTCAATGTGGGGCTCGATCCCACCAACTGTAAGATCATGACCTTAACCAAAATCAAGAATTGGTTGCTTAACTGACTGAGTCACACAGGTGTTCCTTTGACAGATATATTCAAATGACAAATATAGTTTAAATTCAACAAAGAGGGACGCCTGGGTGGCTCAGTTGGTTAAGCGTCTGGCTTCAACTCAGGTCATGATCTCAAGGTTCATGGGTCTGAGCCCCATGTCAGGCTCTGTGCTGACAGCTAGCTCAGAGCCCAGAGCCTGCTTCAGGTTCTGTATCTCCCTCTCTCTCTCTCTGACCCTCCTCTACTCACACTGTTTCTCTCTGTCTCTCAAAAATAAATAAAAACATTAAAAAATAAATTCAATAAAGAGAGAAAAAGATAATGTTGGTAATTTGAATAGCTTCCATTGTCCGAGTACTTTCCCATACCCCACCCACCCTGAGTGTATGTAGGCAAACATATAAAAGAATAATTATATTACATCTTCACAGATAGCCCCTATCAATTAGGATTGCAAATATCTCCCAATCAATCAATCTACCTACCTGCTTACCTACTTAGAGTATCTTTATGTAACGAACATAATACTGACCATAAAGTGATTATACAATAATATCCTAATCTCCTGTTTATAAGAATACATTTAAGTGCTTATACTGGGAGAGAAGGATCTATTTTAAGTTTGGATTCCAGGCAGAGTGACTTCACCCCTTAAGAAACAACATCCTTGGTCGTTTTAGTATATATAAAGCTTTAAATACAGAGAACGTAACTGGAAACAACACAACATTTATATTGTAAGTACAATACGTTCTTGCGGACTAGAGGCACTTGGGATGGGCACTCAATATATATGCGAGTGAGGAATATATTCCTGAAAGCAGTGACAAAAATACCTCTAATCTGTAACCTCTGGTGTTAACCAGTCTAAAAGGGTATGAGGATAGGTTGACAAGCTTTGTCCTGAACTCATATCATCTGATTAAATGCCCTTGACTTGCCTGGCTCCACACTCAGAAATGCAACATCTAAAACTCAGCCATTTTCTATACGTTAAAGCTCATGTTTCTCTTAAGACAGATTATCAATGCTATTTCAGTTCCTGACTTCATGTTACTTCATCTGGTTTGGTCACCACCGAAGTTTCCCTACGGGGAAGAAGCATTATCAGGACTTCACTCTGACTGTCAAGACCTTTGAGTTCTCACTTATGTATCCATCCATCCATCCATCCATCCATCCATCTATCCACCCACCCATCCACCCGCCTCTTCACCCATCCATCCAACTAACCATATGCACCTTATAAATTACAAAGTGTTGTGTCATGCTTGGTTTTGTGATAATAAAAAGCTATAAAACTTCTTTATTTATGGATTTTTAAATCTAATAAGTAAGCCAAAGTCAAACACATGTGGTAGGCACATGTAAAATGCTGAGGAAACTGAGTCACCATGTACTTGAAGAAGCACATAGCATGTCTCCTTTTTGACAACTAGACAACTCCTCTGACCTCACTGCATTCATTCCATACCATTACTATCGATGCTGTAATTCTCTCTTTTGGGACCTTAACATTCGCTGTGGGAATATTATTCATCAGATAGTAAAATCTTGAAACATAAAAAAACAAACATAGAAGAGATTCATGACTAACACTAGTACAAGAGTGCCCTTTGGTCAAACATTTGCTTTACTAAATGCCAAACAGTCTCCAGTTTCTAGCAATAAAACATGATTTCATCTGCTTTCGGCAATGCCGGAATGCTTCTGCTGTAGCCTTTAGTCAGATGAGATATAATTATGGCTATATCTTCACTGATACTGGATACTAAATGGACATTCAGAACAATTAAAAAGAAGAATGTCTGGAAGAATTGTCAGGGAAAGAAGGTTCTGGCCTTTAATGAGAGAACCAGCTAAGGACATTTGGGATATGAGATACAGGTTTCCTCTGTGCATGGTGAAACGTTTTGAGAAATACAGTAGAAGCTATAAATAGGGGAAAGCCTTTCAGTAGAAGCAATGATGATGATGAAAGGGTCATATCATCTCCTTGCTCAGGGCTGCACAGTGACGTCTTGTGGCCATTGGAATGAATCTCTTCAGAGGGACAGGCAGAGTCCGCGGTAGGGGACTGCACATTTTCTTACTCTACCTTCACAGGTAAGGCTCTGCAGGATCAGACCTTTGATACCTTTGCAACTTCACCTCTTCCACATCCTCGTTCGCTGCACTCCAACTGCAGAAACCATCTTTCTGCAGCCTGAGTCTTCTCAAACATTCTTCTTGCCGTTGCACCCACTGTGCCTTCTCTCCGACGCCATCTTTGCGAAATGGGTCCTCTCTTATTGTTCAGAGATGTCTCTGGCCACTCAGTCTAGAGGAACCCCTCTATTCTCACTTCTCTCCCCCCAGACCACCCACTCTCTATCCTTGTGGTTACATTAGATTTTCCTTATGGCTCATTTTGCTACTGTAAATTATTTTACAATTATTATAAATTATAATTATTTGTTATTGTAAATTATTATAAATCTGTTTATTAGAGGTTTTTTTCTATTGTTGTTTCTCTTGTTTGTTGAGAGGCAGTGGTTAAGAATAGCCTCTGGGGACAGCCAGGTGGCTCAGTCGGTTAAGTGTCTAACTTCAGCTTAGATCATAATCTCGTGGTTCATGAGTTCAAGTCCCGCATCAGGCTCTGTGCTGGCAACTCAGAACCTGGAGCCTGTTCCACATTCTGTGATTTCCTCTCTCTGCGCCCCTTCCCCACTCACACTCTATCTCTGTCTCTCACAAAATAAATTTAAAACATTAAAAAAAAATAGATACTGGAATTGGCCTGAGTTTGAACCCCATCTCTACCACTTAGTGTTTGGGTGACCATGAGCAAGTTACTTAATTTCCCTGAGCTTCAGTTTCTTCCTTAATAAAACTGCGATACAAACAGTAACTACCTCATAAGGTTGTTTTGAGAATTAAGTGAACCAATCAAAATAAATCACTTAGAACAGAGCCTGGCATCGGGGAGGTTTAGATAAGTTCATAGCAGTAGTAAAAGTCAGAGTAGTAGCGGAACCAGTGGTACTAGTAATGGTAGCAGCAGCAATAGTAACAGCCTCTTCATCAGAACTGTAGGAATAGGAATTTAAACCTTTACTTTGATGTTAAATCCCTAGCCAGGCATTTGGCAATAGCGGATACTCAATCAATATTGGTTGAATAACTGTTTTACAGCAGAGTGTCCAAGGTAAGATAAGAAATTTCCAGGGGACTAGACCTAAAAAAGCAATTTAAGCCAGGGATGAAAAGAAAGTCATTATTACATAACAATAGGGGAGAGACTGAAACGTGTCATTAGCACAATTAGCTGTAACCTGATATTAATGAGGACAAGGTGAGAGGTGTGACACCTTTGTATGTCCCACTTCGCTTTGTTCTCTCCTGTCATCCTTTGCTTGGCTTTCCTGCTGCTATTAAGCTGCCTTATGCATCAATGTCTGGAATCAGGAGGAAAGAGAACAAAGAAATAAACACCCATCCATCGTGACTAAGGAAAATTCATCTCAAAGTGCGTTCCTAATAAACAATGGGCTGGTTCTTGGCACTGGCAACATGACAAGAGATTTCAGTGCCACCTTTCCACCGACTTCGAACTCCCTAGCACCCCGTGATCCCAGACCAATAATATTGCCAACTCTTAACATCTCCTTCCTGAGACTGAAGCTGGAATTTGATAAATTGGGAATGTTTCGTCTTCTCCTTTCCTGAAATAATTTTAGCTGCCACCAGGTGGTACTAGGTAAGCACATCCAAACAGGAAAGTGCAAGTTCATTATATACAAAATTGCTTAGAGTGGCAAAACGTTGTTTTCCTTTAGTATAATTTCTAGAAATATAAACATTGTATAAGACAGAATACATATAACTCTTGGTTTGGAGTTTTAAGATGTTTGTTTTTCTCTAAATTCAAATTGTGTTCAGATTTGGGAGAGAATGTCCTCTTTCTGTGACTAAGATTGTCATATCAGGGAAGCTTTCTGTTTTACTCAGTGAGTCATACGGATTTCAGGGCTCCAGGGAAAGTCTACCGTTTCCCTTGGACGTTTACCTGGCATGTTGCCAGAAGCTTTTCCTTCCACTTTTCTTCCTTGATTCATCACGGCTACATGTTTCTGCCTGCCTCCATTTATTCCTCTGGGAAACAGGGATAGAAATAGATGCTTTCATGTGTGAAAGCATGTCTATGCCAATCATTATCATTATCATCATTGTGGACCTTTTCAACTAATCTTTAGGGGCAAAACACATTCAGGTCTTTTTTTTTTTTTT
>NC_043700.1:178379400-178435986 GCF_006229205.1 Suricata suricatta | reverse complement strand
CCTGTAGACTGAGCTCTCTCTGTGTTTGATATATCCTGAAAACATAATGTGCCCATTCTAGCTGGGCTGAACCAAAATGACATCAAATAGAGAATAACCTCCCAGCTACGATGGACGGAGCAGAAGCTCTGTGGCCCAGTGACCCCAGAACTGAAAAACGATTGTGCACTTCACTAGCCTCTGGCTTGGGGAAATTCACTTAATTTTTCTGAACCTCAGTGTTCCCATCTGTCATGCGAGTCTCACCTTACTAACAACAGTAACAGCACTAATTCCCAGCCCATCAGGTTGATGTGACAGCGAAATGAGAAAACCTTTAAAAATCATGTAGCACCTGCCATCTCATTGGCGGCCAGGAAATATTACTTCTTTAGGTGGAGGAAAGGCTTGTCATATTTCACAATCGTGTTTGGTATTTATCTTTATCATGAGTTTTGAATGATGACAACATTGTTCCAAAGAATCCCTATTGCAATTGCTTTGTAGATGCAGTTTTATATATAAAAGGGCACTTTCTTTTTCTTTCTTTTCTTCCTTCCTTCCTTCCTTCCTTCCTTCCTTCCTTTCTTTCTCTCTCTCTCTCTCTCTCTCTCTCTCTCTCTTTCTTTCCTTCCTTCCTTCCTTCCTTCCTTCCTTCCTTCCACTGGATCGAAGAAAACATTGGAAGGGGAAAAGCAAATCTTCAAAGCAAAACATCCTGACTAACCATACCCTGATTTTACTCACCTAAACTGCTAAATTCAAGAAAGCAGCCAAGGGCCAGAAGTCCCAGACATGCACTTGAATCAAAAGATTGACTAAACGTATGGTTTCTCCTCCTCTCTTCTCAATTGGTATGGAAAAATGTTAAAGGTGATAATAATATATTATAGATAAGGTTTCTTATTATTTAATTTAAAAAACAGCTTTATTATCTGTAGAGAATGGCCAAGAAATTCAGCTTGGCCCTCGAAAAAAATTAAACATATGTTATGAAAAAAATATTTTGAATTTTTGATCTGTTTATATTTTATTTTAGAGATAAAGCACATGAATGGGGAAGAGGGGCAAAAGGAGAGGAGAGAGAGAGAGAGAGAGAGGCAGAATCTTAAGCAGGCTCCATGTTCAGCACAGAGCAAGATGCAGGGCTGGATCCCACGACTGTGGAATCATGACTTGAGCCGAAATCGAGAGTCAGACACTTAACTGACTGAGCCACCCAAGTGCCCTGAATTGATGATTTTTGGAAACTAAGTTTAAAAGCGTTTCCTGACACATAGAACTTCTACTTCTCCATATTTAAGACTTTTTTTCTGTCTCTTTTGAGGACCATCCCCCACCCACAATAGCATCCTGGACTTTTCCTCCACAATATTAACCAACATGGTAATGGATTAAATGCTAATATTGTTATTTAAAATCAACTCCTTAGCTAAAGATCAATATCTTTAAGGATAGGAGTCAAGCCTGTTCACTAATCCATCCCCCAAATCCAGAAAGGAGCTGGGCACATGGTAGACCCTTAAGAAAAGTTTAGAGAGGCAAAACAGACCATGGTAAGGAGACATCTTTAGACTTAGAAAGGCCCAGATTTGAACCTGGATTAAACTCTATACTCTGCATAGAGTTTGTTTTCCTCTTTGATAAAATGAGAATAATAAGTTGCAGAGCTATAATAAATAATACTTATGTTGGAGAGCTATTATAAAGTGTAAAAGAAGGGAGCCAGAGTGGCTCAGTTGGTTAAGTGTCCAACTCTTGATTTTGGCTCAGGTTATGATCTCATGGTTCATGAGATCAAGCCCTGTGTCAGGCTCTGCACTATTAGTGCTTGGTTGGGATCCACTCTCTCTCCCCCACTCTCTTTGCCTCTCCCCTGCTTGCACTCCCTCTCCCTCTCTCTCAGAGTAAATATAATCAACATTAAAAAAGTATAAGATAATAATATATTTCAAACACAGAAGATTTTATCCAATACATATCAAGTGTTTCATAGTAATTGTTATCAATATCATGATTCTAACATAGCAGTTACCTGTAGAATTTATTACGTAATGTGAGGAATGAGGATCAGGCTTGGTACTATTGAAATGTTTCAAATTGATCACCCCACTTTACAACTCCATCCCTACGCCTTTTTAATAATCCAGCTTCCTGGTGCCTCTGAAACCTCAACAGAATTTATCTTACAACACCAAATGTGATGTCTGTTAAATGTAATATTATAAAGAGTCTAATTCCAATCCTGTTATCAATATTTTGAAGAGCAAAATATATTGTTTTAGCAGCAGTTTACATGTTTTAGGAATATAAAATTATTCAGCTTTGTAATGATTATTATAGTAGTTATTCAGGCTGATACAGTCTTCATCCAAAGCCAGAGGTCTAATAAAACATTGAATTCAGGGACTTCACTTTGCCCTTCATTTTATTTCTAAATTTTGCATTCTGCTTTGTATTTCAAGTCCTCAGCTACATCAGTGAGGCTTTACCACCAAACCACTGATGGGCCTGAGTGTCTACAACTTGGTCATTCCTACGGTTAAATATTGGAGAAAAAATAAAAACCTAAGGTGACCTTTGTGATGAAATATGAGTCTTGAGATACAGGAGAGAAAAAGTGGCAAAGAAGATTTCAAAATTCCCATGTCTGTGTTAATGGCTTTGACCATTTCACACCTCTGACTCAGAATTTTGCTCATTCCACAACTACAATTCTCCCGTAAGAGGATGCCAAGCCAAAGAGTTTTGGCTTTTTCTTGTTACTGTAACGGCGATACTGTGAGAACCCCTACAAGTACCACCTCCTAAACAATCGCGGGGCGTGCCCGTCACAGACCTCGCGCCCCGTCCTTCTCACTGGGAGAAACATGCAGCCTCATTCCCGTTTGACCGCAACGGTTAACATGATTTCAGGAATGCAGGAAAGTACCGCCCGTGAAGAATGCCGTGTGTCCTATTCCTCTTGATATTTTGAACTAAGTTCAATTTCTCTTTGTTTCTTTTTGGGGGTTGTTGCGGGTGGACAGGCAACGCCCATGTTTCAGACATGGGATCAGGTGCCAGAGGTTCAGTGATAAACCAGGAAAGATGAACAGTAACCAAAAGTGAAAGGTTAGCAAACAGTTATCATCTAACATCCTGAACTCCACAGGCTTTAAAAGTCAACCTAAGGACACTGTACTTTATTTGCCATTCCAAGTGAAGAAAGAGAGAGAAAGAGACAAAAAAATAAAAATAAAAATAAAAATAAAAAAAAAGAAAAAATCCTAATGGCCAACAATGAATCTATTTACATATTCTTCCACCTAACCAAGTTCCATGCAAATTACACGTGTTAATTACATTTGCTGGTACAGTTGCTGTTTCTCCTTCCTCACAGTGTTTATTTGTGAGTTTCAAAGGTTTCACAAGGAATCCTTGAAAGGAAAAAGTAACTGTTTTGAAAAGAAGTTACAATTTATCAGCAGTAATCCTTCCCTGGATAGGGAAACAAAGGTAAATCCTGGTAGATCAGAGAATTGTGGCTTTCAAAAATAATAGCATTGCCCTGAAATTCAATCTGCTAGTATCATTTTCCCAAGCAATACCTCTATGAATTCAATTTCTTCATCATTTATTACAGTAAGAAGCAAAATGGTCCAAAAGAGAATTGTTTGCGGTAAGCACAGAGATATTCTGAACAAAGACAGAATTTGAGAGCACGCAAAAACATGGAGGAACAAATAACATTAGTTATCCCAGCACTCTGAGTCACCTCATCTGACAGCTCTGTGCATTTGATAGCAGAGGAAGAAGAGATCAGATTTATTGGAATGGTAAAATGTATGATAGGGTGGATATGATATTTTAAAGGAATTTGAGACCAGCATCTTATGCTTCCATACTTGGAGCCTGGAAAAAATTCATTAAGTTGCATACAGCTTAATGAGAGAAGGTGGGCATAGGTCTTCTGAAAATTTTAATACTGCAAGGAAAACATGACCCTAGCGCTGCCACAGGCCAATTTATGTTACTGGTACCATGTAACCCCCTTTCTGAACACATCAAGGAGAGGTTCCCTAGTGCCAAAAGATGGTGGTCACATGTGCAACAGCAGAATGCTAGTTAACTAGGAAATGAGGACCAGGCATCCCCATTAAGCACGGCTAGTGCACCCAGTAATGAAACACAGTTGTACCAGTCTTGGAAAATGAACAATCCCTCACGGATGAAACAGATTTTTACAAAGATCAGTTTAGACTCTTAAATGATGGATGAAACCAATTTAAAGGTGGCGGGGTTAGTCTCAAATAATATAGCTTGAAATACATAAAAGGAAGCAGTGTTTTTATTCCTGATTCATCCGTTCCATTCTACTCTCCTTCTTGACTGTTTGGATATATGGAAAGCAGAGGGTCTGCAGCTTGGCACCCAGCGGACATACACTAAATGGTAGAAGTCCTTATTTTGGCTACTATTATGGCCTTTTTCTTACTAGAATGGCATGACCTCAACATATGATTCACTTTTATGCTTCTAATTAGAAATCTCAATTCATAACTCTACCTAATATTCATCCACTTCTCATTTATATTAATCTTAAATATATGAATTAACTTTGAATCCTTTTGTCTAGACTTGCAACTTGCAGCCGTCCAGTGATTACAGTTAAGGAGAGAAATCTAACTGTAGAGTATTCTACCCGCGGGGTAACATCAGCATTTTCTTGTAAGTAAATAGTTTCACCAAAACGTTTCACTGCTCTAATTCTGTGATGACATCAGTTTTTAGGCACATCATCAGTCTCAAGTTTTTTGTTTTTGCTCCTGAAGAAAACATTACATTAAATGTACAGATTAATTAAAAATCATCTGGTTTAATTTTTTTTTAATGTTCATTTAGTTTTGAGAGAGACTGAGTCGGGGGGGGGGGGGGGGGGGGGGGGGGGAGTGGCAGAGAGGAAGACAGAGAATCTGAAGCAGGCTCCAGGCTCTGAGCTGTCCACGCACCAACTGCGAGATCATGACCTGAACTGAGGTCAGAAGCTCCAACAATTGAGCCACCCAGGTCCTTCCCTGCCTTTAAATTTTTTTTTTTTTAAAAATCATCTATTTTTAGAAATAAACTCAGATAAGTGTATTTTTTTTTTTTGCATTGAGGAAAATGATAGTAACTTGTAAGCATAAAAAAGGAGTACAGGATCTTACATGTTTTTTATGTTCTTTTCATGTGGACTTAACAATATCAAAAGAAAAAATAACTCAGAGCTTAATTATACCCATTTTATTAAATTTTTTTAAGGTTTATTGTTTTTTTGAGAGACAGAGAGAGACAGTGCAAATGTGGGGGCGGGGCAGAGAGAGAGTGAGATACACAACCTAAGGCAGGCTCCAGGCTCTGAGCTGTCAGCACAGAGCCCAATGCGGGGCTTGAATCCATGAGCCGTGAGATCATAATCTGAGCCTAAGTCGGATGCCTAACTGACTGAGCCACCCAGGTGCCCCTCACCCACTTTATTAATGACAAATCCACCTCCAGTTCACTCTTGTCTTTGTTACCCAGGCTGCTGTAACAAAGTACCATACACTGGGGGCAATAAAAAAACATTTATTCCTCTGAGTTTGGAGGCTGGAAGTTCAAGGTCAGGGTGCCAGCCAGTATGGCTGGGTTGTGGTTTGTGCCCTTTCTGGTTTACAGATGGCCACCTTCTCATGGTATCATCACATTGTGAAGAGACAGAAAAGGCAGTCTTCCTTTTCTTTCTTTCATTCTTTTTATTTTTAACTTTTTAAAATTTATTTTTGAGAAGCAGAAAGAGACAGAACATGAACAAGAGAGGGGCAGAGTGAGAGAGAGAGACACAGAATCTGAAGCAGGCTCCGGGTTCTGACTGTCAGCACAGACCCTGATGTGGGGCTTGAACCCATGAACCATGAGATCATGACCTGAGCCGAAGTCAGATGCTTAACTGACTCATCCAGGTGCCCCATGCTGTCGTCCTTTCCTTAAAAGAATGGGAAGCTTCACCTTGCAGACCTAATCATCTTCCAAAAAGTTATACCTCCAATTAGCAGCATATTAGGGCTTCAGTGTATGAATTTTGGAGACATGCAAACAATCCATGCATAGCAGTCTGGTGGAACGCTGTAGATCAAAGGTTTGTATCCCTCCTGGCCCCCAAAATTCACATCTTTCTCACATGCAAGATACATTCCAGCCCAGGAGTCCCCAGATCTTAACTTGTTCTAGTAGCCATTCTAAAGTCCAAAGTGCCAAGTCTTGTCTAAATATCTAAATCAGATATGAAAGCGATTGGAAGTAGGATTCATCCAGAGACAAAGTTCCTCTCCGGCTGTGAGCCTTCCTCTCCAGCAAGTTATATGCTTCCAAAACACAGTGATGGGAGACAGGTAGGATAGAGATTCCCATTTCAAAAAGGGGGAAACAGGAAAGAAGAAAGGGGTGATGGGTCCCAAGTAAGTCCAAAGGCTAGCAAGGCAAACTCCATGAGATCTTATGGCTGAAAACAATCCCCTTTGGCTCAGTGTTCTACCTTCCAGGCTCGCTGGGGTGGTAATGGCACCCCCATAACTCAGAGGGGTCCTGGTCACACCACAGCTCTCTACCAGGCAGGGACTGCACTCCAATGGCTCCCAGTCGTTCCTGTCCGTAGAGCTACTGTTACAGCCCGTCTGACCTACTAAAACTCAAACCACAGCCTTGATGATCTCTGCATCGCCTTCAGGGGCCTTTTCCCTTCTCTTGTAAAAGCACCCATTTGCAGCTTGCCTTCATGAGGTCCATCTCCCCGGCTCAGCTCTAATTGGCCTTTTCCCGCTGGGGTTGCTGATGAATTCTGTGGTTCACACCCACACGAATCTCTGACTAACGTTCTGTTCTTCCACACCTTTAATGTGGTCTTCCAAACACACTTTCTACTTTATTTTTTTTAATGTGGACAGGATGAGAATTTTCCAAATCTTTAAGTTCTGCTCCCTTTTGCTAAACAATTCTGTCTTCATTTTTCTCATCTCTTACCAAACTGCTCCTTCAACATCTCGCTTAGAAATCTCCCTAGCTAAATATCCAATTGGATCATTCACCAGTTCTAGCTTCCACATACAGTATGACCTCTGCTTTTCCATAAGCTGTTATCTCAGACTATAACATTTTTTTCTAGAATGGTACATGGCATTAGGGACAAAGAGAAGCCTGGTATGTCTGTTGCCAGTCTTTGATGTCTTATTCTTAAATTTTTTGTTGTTGTGGTAAAATACACAAGACATAAAATTTACCATTTAATCTTTTTAAGTGTACAATTCAGTGTCATGTAACTATGCTACCATCTACTTCCAGAAATTTCTCATCATCCCAAGTAACAGCTCCATGCTCATTAAGTGATCACCACCCCCCAGTCCCTAGTAACCATACTCTACTTTCTGGCCCCATGAATTGGACTACATCAGTTCATATAAGTGGAATCATGCAATATTTGTATTTTTTTAAATGCTTACTTCACTCAGCTTAACATTTTTAAGGTTCATCCATATTGTAGGAGGTGTCACAATTTCATTCTTCTTGTTTTGGCAGAATGATATTTCTTTGTGTACATACAGTAAATTTTGTTTATTTATTCATGTGTTGAAGAACACTTTGGTTTTCTTCCTCTTGGGCTATTGTGAAGGGTGTTACTATGAACATTGGTGTGTAAGTGTTTGAATTCTTGTGTTCTTTTGTGTGGGCACCTAGGAATGGGGTTACTAGATCACATAGTCATTCCATGTTCAACTCTTTGAGGAACCACCAAAGGGATTTTCTCTTTCTTGGCTCTTCTTTTAGTGTGCTTTCAGTCTGCACCATGCTTGCTCTTTACGCCTTGTCTTTTTTTTTGTCCTGCTTTCTCATTTTCTGTCCTGCTCTTTCCATTCTTAAATAATAGTTAGCGAAGAACCCAGTGGGTTCACTGTCTTCACTGAACAGACTCACAGGGAGCAGTTTTCACTTAAAGGCAGATAAATGTTAGAATTCTTTATTTAAAAAGAAAGTGAAATGACTGTTTTTTTTGTAGTTGGCTTACCTTTTGTTTGTTTTGTTAATGGAGATGACTCAACTATTTTGACTGGTAATTTTTGCTTTATTTTTTAAAAAAATTTTAAGCCTTATTTATTTTTGACAGAGAGGGAGAGAGAGAGAGAGAGAGAGAGAGAGAGAGAGAGAGAGAGAGAGCGCGCACAGGTGGTGAAGCAGCAGAGACAGAGAGGGAGATGCAGAATCTGTAACAGGCTCCAGACTCTGAGCTGTCAGCACAGAGCCCCGCATGAGGCTCAAATTCACAAAAGGTGAGATGATGACCTGAGCCAAAGTCAGACACTTAACTGACTGAGCCACCCAGACACTGCCCCAACAGGTAATTTTTTCTTATGTTCTCAAATGGTAAGCACACTACTCAAGGTTAATAAACCCTCTCTCTACATGCCAGAGAGAAAATAGACTTTGCAGACCACACAGTCTGGGTTGGAATTACTCAGCCCTGTCACTGTTTCACAAAAGTAGACACTGATAGGATGGAAATTAATAGGCATAGCTGCGTTTCAGTGAATCTTTACCAAAACAGGTGACCTACACTTGGCTTTTGGGCTATAGTTGTGGACTCTGCATTTGGGTGATGGAAACTCAGTTTTTATTCTCAAGTTTTTGCCAAACAATTAAGATTAGACAAAAAGCAGTTTTTATTTTTTAATTTTTTAAATGTTTATTTATTTTTGAGAATTACAGAGACAGAGTGCAAGTAGGGGAGGGGCAGAGAGAGAGAGGGAAACACAGAATCTGAACCAGGCTCCAGGCTCCAAGCTGTCAGCACAGAGCCCGTCGCAGGGCTTGAACTCATTAACTGTGAGATCAGGACCTGAGCTGAAATCAGATACTCAACTGACTGAGCCACCCAGGCACCCCATCAAAAGCAGTTTTTAAACATCCATTCACTTATATACTGACTTATTCAACAAGTACTTAGAGGTATCAGGCCTTGTATTGCATTTTTCCTTATGAGGATACAGTGGAAATCAAGAGAGACAACGTTCTTGCCCTGATGTGGCTAACATTTTAGAGACAAGAGACAGGGAACTGAAATCCGGCATGTATAAATAAAAATATTAATCAGTGCAGGACTATAAACAAGGGCAATGGAAGGGTGGCCACCCGGGGCTACTTGAGTTAGCAGTGGCCAGGGAAGGGCTCTCTGAGGAAGGAAGGGTTGAGTCAAGGCTAAAGATTTACAGAACCGTATGATCTTGCTGGGGAAAAGCAAACCCATGTTGAAGGCCCTGAAACAAAGTGAATATTCAGTAAGGCAAGTGACATTCCAGGAGAGAGCCAGAGAGAAGGAGCTGATGTAATCACAGACACAGAAGACACCCAAGCTAAACGATGTCTTGCAGACCATGATCTTACTTGGTGCCAGGGCCAGGTAGGAGCTTGCTACTGACGGTAATCCAGAGAGCAAGTCACACTGTGGCTCGTGCTTTGTGCACCATTACCCTCACAGGGACCCACAGCAGCAATCCCAAGATGAGGCTTTGAATAGAACTGGCCTCCCGGGCAGGCAATCCTTGCGGAGCTGAGCGGCCCCTCCCCTTGCCCCATTCCCTCTCACCTCCTTACCCCCATCTCCAGACTTGACCTCCTGCTCTGATGTTGCCATTTAAAAATTCTTTTTAGCTGCTATATTACAATTGCCACTTCAGATAGCTGTGAAATTAGGTGATTAACTAGTTGGTACCTAACCTTCTAATTTCTGTATAAGTCTAATTACATGAAATAGAAGTGGGGGTTTCGATTTTTTACTTTGCTTTTCTGTTTGGAGTATCATTGTAACTACTGTATTGTAAATGATGGAAAATAATTGCATATGTTAAAAAAATAAATTGTGTAAAAAAAAAATTCTTTTTAGTGTGTCAGCATGGGCCCTGCATTTTCACCTTTCACTGGGCGTGACAATTATTTCACTGGGCCTGTGTATGATGGGGCCCAAGGAGAGGCTACCTACCGGAGCCCAGCACGAGGGTCTACACAGATTGTCTGGAAGGCTGAAGAGGAGGTAAGGGAAGATTGCCCATACAAGCAATGGATCATCTGTTAAGTGTCACAGGAGGACAGGGGAAAGGAGACGTCCAAGGAGACGGAACAAGGAAAGAGACACGGGGAGAGATAGTGAGGGAATGCAGGTCCACAATCCCAGTGGAAATTTGTTTCCAAGTACTTTAGTCTGGTCGCTTGCTGCGGAAGAGTTAACAAGGGAGACTTATACGTGCTCACAGACCAGGCTGCCTCACAAAATGGCTGCAATTATAGTGTTGGTGTTGTGTACGCTATTTTTTTAGGATCAATTAGTTAATTGCTTGTTGCTTTAATTACTCACACTTCTTTTAAAGCTATCTTTATGTGTCACAACTGAGCCAAGGATTTGAAAGTACAGATAGCAGAGAAATGCTTTAAATGTCGATGTAAAATAAGCTATGGTAATTGGCAGGGTGTTTAAGTAGGGTCCTGCTCATGCTTAGAAAAGCGTTCTATCCACCACTTGACTCCAAATGGCCAAAAATATGGAGAGATATCGTATTTTCCTCTGCTTGGGTAATTTCTGGGTCTGTAAGTCTCTATCTAGCAGTCATTCAGTATTGATCGCAGACTGCAATTTTAAAATGTATTTTAAAACTATAAGAGAGGAACGGCAAAAATCATTACATGTTTTCTAACATCTTACTTGACAATTACTAAAGCAAATCAAACTGCTGAGTCTTTCAGTATATAAAAGGGGAGGGTTATGAGCTGCAGTCTGAGTGACAATGCCTGGGACATTTAGAACAACAGAGCAATTTGTTAGACCTAACAGTGGAATTTCATAAAGACACGTTCACAGATTTTAGTTTATCAAGTGTTTTCTTTAATTTCTTTAAATGTTTATTTATTTCCGAGAGAGACAGGCATATAGAGTGTGAGCAGGGGAAGGGCAGAGAGAGAGGGAGACACAGAATCCAAGCCAGGCTTCAGGCTCTGAGCTGTCAGCACCGAGCCCTGTGTAGGGCTTGAATCTGAAAACCATGAGATCATGACCTGAGCTGAAACTAAGAGTCAGATGCTTAACCGACTGAGCCACCCAGATACCCCTACAAATGTTCTTTTTAAAAAATATTTACTTAGTTTTGAAAGAGAGAGAAAGAGAGGGAGAGTGGGAGAGAGGCAGAGAGAGAGGGAGACCTAGAATCCAAAGCAGGCTCCAGGCTCCTAACTGTCAGCACAGAACCCTATGTAGGGCTCAAACTCACAAACTGTGAGATCATGCCCTGAGCTGAAGTCGGACACTTAACTGACTGAGCCACCCAGGCACTCCCCCTCAAGTGCTTTTTTAGATGAATTCTTATGAATTTTCTCCCTAATGCCACCTGTTTTGTATTCATAATAATTTCATTTAGGTACCAATGAACAATTATAGCTTTCTCCTTAAATGATTATCCAGAATGTGAAATGAAAAAAGAAGTTTGCCCATGTCTCCTTCTGGCATTTCTCTTTATAATCTGTCCACTTTATTAGTCACGGCATGAAAATGTGGTTTACTGACCAATCACATAGTATAATGTAGGTAGCTGATAAATGTTCAAGGAATAACTGGGTGAAAGAGTGAATAAATGAGTAAAGGAATAAGCCTATATCTCAACTCAGCCACAGTAATAAATAATCCTGGATTCTATGGTCTCAGCTATAATCTACGATGCTTCAGAACTATGAATTATTTCCTAAAAATTTTAATTCCTCTATAGATTTGACCTTCCATTGTGGCCACGATCCTGAGACAGAGGAATTGGAATATAAATGGAAATGTTATATGGCTCTTCCAAACATCCCCACACGACCCCCGCCCCCCACCATGCTTTTTCTCTTGTCCTTCTACAGCTGGATTGTCAATGCACAGAATAACAAGGAAGGTCAAGTATTAAAGATGGCGGCAGCTCTGCCAGCCAGCGGTCCCCCAGGACGGGTGGGACACAGTGCCCCTGCTGCAGTGCTGCACTCTGCAAGCAAGGAAGGAAGAGCCCTGTGTTCAGGCACTGATATTTCAGGGGGTGCTGCTGTTGCCCTTAGAGCAGACATGTTTTCATTAACAGGGGGACATTTCCCCCTGTCCACACCAAGCTCCCTCCCTCCAAACGGTTTTGCTCCTACTGTTCTGATAGTGCCCTGTTAATTCTTACCTAGCCTTTAGATCTCAGCACAAACATTACTTCGGAAGGGGAAAGTTCTCTTCCTGATTAGTGACCTCTCTCCTATAGTCTCCTCAGCATCATTTGACTTTCCTTCGTAGCACTCACCCAGGGATTGCCACAATGTCTCCTTCCACAAGGCCTTTGATGACCTCACGTGGCTCAGGAGCTGTGGGCGTCTACCAGGAGGCCAGGGCAGCAGAGTAGGTACGTATATATGAAACACCCTAGTGGATACCCAGAGGTAACTGATAGTTGATGCAATACAGGTGTGAATATGTTCAAATATTAATATGGGCATAAATAGAGATACTGCAAGTTTGGTTCCAGACCACTGCAATAAAGTGAATATCTCAATAAAGCAAGTGAAATGAATTTTTTGGGTTTCCTGGTGCATAGTGAAGTTAATGGTGATGCTACCCTGTAGGCTATGAAGTATGTGTTAGCATTATGTGTAAAAGGTGTGCACAGCTTCATTTAAAAATACTCTATTGATATGAAATGCTAACCATCATCTGACTTTTCAGCAAGTTGTAATCTTTTTGCTGGTGGAGGGTCTTGCCTCAGTGTGGATGACATGGATGACTACTGACTGATCAGGGTGGTGGCTGCCGAAGGCTGGGGTGGCTGTGGCAATTTCTAAAAATAAGAAAACAGTGAAGTGTGCCGCACCAACGGACTCTTCTTTTCATCGACGATTTCTCTAAGGTATGGGATGTTGGGTGATAGCATTTTACCCACAGTGGAACTCTTTCAAAATTAGAGTCAATCCTCTCAAACCCTGCTGCTGCTTTATCAACGAACTTGACTGAATCCTTTGTTGTCATGTCAAGAATCTTTCTGCATGTTAACCAGGAGTACATTCTGTCTCAGGAAACCACTTTCTTTGCTCCTTTGTAAGAAGCAACATCTCATTCATTTCAGTTTTTATCACGGTATTGCAGCAATTCAATCACATATTTGGACTCCCCTGCTCATTCTCCTCCCCACGCTAGAGCCAGCCCATCTGCAGTTCCTTCTTGCACTGAAATCTCGAGTCCCTCAAAGTCATCTATGAGAACTGGACTCAACTCCTTCCAAAATCCTGTCAATGTTGATATTGGGGCCTCTTCTCATAAATCACGGAGGCGCTTAATGGCCTGAGAACAGTGAACCTTTTCCAGCAGGCTTTCAATTTACTTTGCCTGACCCATCAGAGGAATCACTCTTTGCAGCAGCTTTAGCCTTCCAAAATATGTGTCTTAAATAACAAGACTTGAAAGTTGAAATTACAACTTGATCCATGGGCTGCAAAATGGGTGTTGTATCAGCAGGCATGCAAATAAGATTAATCACATAGTCCCCATCAGAACTGCTGGGTGACCAGGTGCACTGTCAATGACCAGTAATATTTTGAAAGGAGCCTTTATTTTCTGAGCAGTAGGTCTCAACAGTGGGCTTAAAATATTCAGTAAACCATGTTGTAAACAGCTGTGCTGTCATCTAGACCTTGTTGTTCCATTTATAAAGCACAAGCAGAATAGATTTAGCATGATTCTTAAGGGCCCTAGAAGTTTGGGAATGGTAAATGAGCATTGGCTTTAACTTCCTGTCACCAGATGAGTTAGCCCTTTGAAGACCGGAAGCCAGGCATTGGCTTCACCTAGCTGTGAAAATCCTAGATGAAATCGCTTCCAGTAGAAGGCTGTTTCAGCAACACTGACAATCTGTTGTTGAGTGTAGCCACCCTCATGAATTGCCTGAGCTAGGTCTTCGAGCTCTTGTTGCGGCTTCTATGTTAGCACTTGCTGTTTCACCCTTGCACTTTGATTCTATAGAAACAGCTGATTTCCCAAAACCTCATGAACCAACCTCTGCTAGCTTCAAATTTTTCTTCTGCAGCTGCCTCACCTCTGTCAGCCTTCATGGATTTAAGAGAGTTAAGGCCTTGCCCCAGATTAGGTTTTGGCTTCAGGGAATTGTTACGGCTGGTCTGACCTTCTAATGAGACCACTAAAACTTTCTTCATATCAGCAATAAGGCCGTTTCACTTTCTTATCATTTGTGTGTTCACTGGAGTAGCACTTTTAATCTTGTTCAAGAAGTTTTCCTTTGCATTCACAGCTTGGCTAACGGTTCAGTGCAAGAGACCTAGCTCTCAGCCCCAGCTTTCAACATGCCTTCCTCACTAAGCTTAGTCATTTCTTAATCATGTCTTTGAATTACAATGAGAGACACGCACCTATTCCTTTCACTTGAATGCTTAGAGGCCATTGTAGGGTTATTAATTGCTCTGATTTTAACACTGTTATGTCTCAGGAATGGAGAGGCTCTAGGAGAGGGAGGGGGGAACAGTGGGCTGGTGGAGGAGTCAGAACAGACACATTTATGATCAAGTTTGTTGGCTTATATGAATGCAGTTTGTAGCATCCTACACAATTACAATAACATCAAAGATCACTGATCACACATCACCATAAGGAACATAATAATAATGAAAAGGTTTGAAATACTGTGAGAATTACCAAAATGTGACGCAGAGACATGAAGCAAGCAAATGTGTTGAAAAAAATAGAACTGAGAGATTTGTTTATCACAAGGTGGCCACAGCCTTCAATTTATTAAAAAAAAAACAAAAAAGCAATATCTGTGAAACACAATAAAGTGAAGAACAATAAAACAAGGTATGCTGTACAAGTAAAGTTACATTTACGTCAGCAGCCTTGTAGACTTTTGGAAATTCCTGTTACAAATGCTGGAGAATGAAAGACTTACCGACAATACAGCCATCCATTCAAAAGCTATGAAGATTTTTATAAAATGTCTTAAGACCCACATTCATTTATAAACCCATGTAGCTCAGAGAGAGAGTGCTTGCTTTATGCCACTAGATTTTCAAAAGACCCTTATAGTTGCTATATACTCAGAAAGGAGACACTGATATAAATGGAAATATTAGTTGTCATCCAAGAAACCAAAGAAAGAAACCTATAATGGCTATTTTAGTTTAGTTGAGTTGAGCTTTGTCATGTGTCACTCCTCGATGTTGATTGTTATTTGTCAGCTACAAGACAACTGCCTTCAGTTGGATGCCAGCTGAGAACAGCCAGGTTGCAATGCCCCATTGAGAATGCTGTACGTAAAGAGAGATCACCTTAAACCTTCCAGAATGCCTAGTATCAAAAAGAGAGAGAATAAAGATTGTTGGTGAGGATGTGAAAAAAAGGGAATGCTTGTGCACTACTGATGGGAATGTAAATTGGTGCAACCACTGTGGAAAACAGTATGGAGATTTCTCAAAAAATTGAAAATAAAAATGCCATACGATCTAGTAATTGCACCACTGGGTATTTACCCAAAGAAAACAAAAACACAATCTTGAAAAGATATATGCTTTCCTCTGTTTACTGCAGCATTATTTACAAAAACTAACACATAGAAGCAACTTAAGTGTTCACTGATAGGTGAACAGATAAAAACAATGTGGTGGGTATGCACACACATGCACACACACACACACACACACACACACACACACACACACACAGTAATATTACTCAGCCATAAACAAGAATGAGATTTTTCTATTTGCAACAATGTGGATGGACCTAAAGCTTATTAAAATCAAAACAAACAAAAATACAGAAACAGAATCATAAATACAAAGAACAAAGTGGGGTCTGCCAGAGAGTAGAGTGTTGGGGAAATAGGCACAATAGGTAGAAGGGATTAAAAGGTACACACTTCCAATTATAAAATAAGTAAGTCACAGGGATGAAAAACACAACATAGGGAATGTAGTCAATAATGTCATAATAACATTGGGTGATAACAGATGGTAACTACACTTATCGTGGTGAGCAGAGCATAGTGTATAGAATGGTTGAATCACTATTTTGTAACCTGAAACGAATATAACATCATATGTCAACTACAAGTCAATAAAAAAAGAGGAAAAAAAAACAATGTCTTGCACGGCAAAGGAAACTATCAACACCATGAAAAAATAACCTCCAGAATGGGAGAAAATATTGGCAAATCATAGCTCTGATAAGAGGTTAATATCTAAAATATATAAAGGATCCATACAATTCAATCACCAATAATTTTCTATTAAAAATGGGCACAGGAAGTGAATAGACATTTTTATAAAGAGCACATAAAAATTACCAATAGGTCCATGAAAATGTGTGCAACATCACTAATCATCTGAGCAACGCAAACCAAAATCACAATGAGGTATCACCTCATACCTGTTAGAATGGCTGTCACCAAAACAGCAAGAGAAAACAAGTGTTGGCAAGGGTGTGGAGAAAAGGAAACCCTTGTATACTTCTGCAATGTAGACTGGGGCAGCCACCATGGAAAACAGTATGGAGGTCCCTCAAAAAATAAAAAGGATGTAAATTGGTGCAGCCACAGTATGGAAGTTATTTAAAAAAATAGAAGCACCACATGATCCAACAATCCCACTTTTTGGGTATAAGTCCAAAGGGAATCAAATATGGATAATAAAGAGAACTCTGCACCCTTAAGTTCACTACAGCATTATTCATGATATCCAAGACATAGAAATAGTCTGTGTTCCTCAATGGATGAATGGATAAAGAAGATGTGGCATAAACATACAATGAAATATTATTTAGCCATGATAAACAAGTTAATCCTGCCATATGCAATATGGATAGAACTTGAAAGCACTATGCTAAGTTAAATAAACCAGAAGAGAAACAAATACTGCATGATGTTACTTAATATGTGAAATCTAAAACAAAAAAAAACAAAAGAAGACCAACATCAACTTTAAAGAGTAGAAAATTGTTGCCAATGGCTAGGTAGGGGAGAAGTAGGAAAAGGCTAATAAAAGGGTACCAACTTTGAGCTATAAGATGAATAAGGTCTAAAATTTTTTTAATGTTTTATTTATTTTTAATACAGAGAGAGACAGAGCATGAGAGGGGGAGGGGCAGAGAGAGAAGGAGACACAGAACTGAAAGCAGGCTCTAGGCTCTGAGCTAGCTGTCTACACGGAGCCTGATGTGGGGCTCGAACCCACAAACGTGAGATCTGACCTGAGCCTAAGCTGGAGGCTTAACCGACTGAACCACCCAGGTGCCCCACAAGATGAATAAGGGTCTGAAGATCTTAGGTACAACATGGTGGCTAGAGTTGATAGCACTGTATTGTATAATTGAAATTTGCTAAGAGTAGAACGTGAATGTTCACACACACACAAAGATAAATATGTGAGGTGGTGGGTGTGTTAATTAATTAGATGGGCAGAATCCTTTCAGAGTATGTGTATATCAAATCACCATGATATACACTTTAAATAAAAGAAATAAATAAGAGAAAAAAATGTTGTGACCTTTTTCGGTCCAGGGAGACACTCACTCACCAGCATGCTAAACCCTGGGGCTAATCCTGTGGACCCTGCCTCTGAATCCCTGGTGACACCCGGCTGGCTGGCTCTCACTTAGTCAGAAGAAAACAAAATCCTGTAAGGAAACAAAGTCCATGTCCAGCTACTGGGGATCCCCAAGCCTCCCAGCCTCCTCTTGTTTCCCATGCTGTTTTCATGGTCTCACCTTCTTGTTCTCATATGTCAAATACTTCACCCCAGAGGCATGAATCTCCCTATCAAAGTAATATAAATACAGCATCAAGCATTTTCAATCAGTGAAATGAAAGTCATCACTAGCACGCATGCTATTCTAGCTATTATTGCCGTACACTTTCAGTGTTTCTCTCCTGGCATGGAGAGCTCTGAATGTTTCATTTTAATAGAACACATGTTTTCGATTCATAACTCTCATGTAGATTTCTCTTAATTAAAAGACTCTACCTAGTCTCAGTTCTAGTGTGTCTTCCCATAATAAGACACACTTGATAACTCTACCTTTCGATAGAGTACTAGCACGTCCCAGCCATGCAGCCCGATGGGACATAAGCTCTTTAACCCAGAACTATGTCTTCCCAGCAGAACCAGGAATTCTTGCCATTCATTTTACACCATGTAGATGCCTGATCTTAGCAAGCCTTCCTCGATTTTGAGAATATTTAACAAGTATCTCTGTGTAGGGCTGGAGTCATGGGTGTGCCCTGGAGCCTTGTGCTTAGAAGGTTCCCATGCTCAGTTTCAGGTATTAAGCAGGCTGTATTTTAGCTTATGGGCAAGTAATAAATTGTATCATTTATCTTGAATGTATCATAGATAAGCTGCTCTATAACGATTACCACTTCAGATAGCTGTGAAATTAGGTGATTAACTAGTTGTTACTTAACCTTCTAATTTCTGTATAAGTCTAATTACATGAAACAGAAGTTGGGGTTCTGAGTTTTTACTTTGCTTATCCATTTGGAGTGTCATTGTAACTACTGTATTGTAAATGATGGAAAATAATTGCATATGTTAAAAAAATAGTGTTATATTCTAAAAAAATAAAATAAAGTTACAAAAAAGATAAATAAAAAATGCTTAATATTTTAAAAAATATTTTTAAAAATTTTATTTTAGAGAGAGAGGGCGCACATGAGCAGGGAAGAGAGAGACAGGGAATTCCAAGCAGCCTCCCTGGCACAGACCCTGATACGGGACTCAATCCCATGACCCCAGGATCATGCCCTGAGCCGAAATCAAGAGTCGAATGCTTAACTGACTGAGCTCCCCAGGAGCTCCTAAAATTCTTAATATTTAAACAAAGGGATAGCATTTTCATCTAACACTGGCCCTAGTGCTATGCAAATATTTATCATGTAACAAAGATACAGGTTCACAGGTTGATGCTCATTATTCAGGAAAAACAGGTATAGTCTTGTCTCTTTATACAATTTAATATTGAGGTGGAAAATATGTAAGGTACACAAATCCTAAGTGTGTCTCTTGGTGAATTTTCTCATACATATGCACACACCTGAACACACACACATAACCACCTTCTACCTCAAGATACGGAACATTTTTAACTCTTCGTATGCCCCTCATACTCCTTCCTAGTCAATATCTGCCTGTACCAGGAGCCACCACTATCCTGACATATCACCAAAGTATTCGTTTTACTTGCTTTTGAACTTCATATTAATGGAATCATAAACTATGTAGTTTATTGTGCTTGTTTTTTTTTTCCTTCATTGTTATATATGTGTAATTCATCCATGGTCTGGAAGTAGTGTATTGTTTTGTTTATTTCTGTGTTGTGTTCCAAAATATGAATATATCCATAGTACTATTGTGGGTATCTGGGCTGTTTCCAATACTTGGCTACTATGAATAAAGGTGTTATGAATATCCTTTCATGTGCCTTTGATAGATGTATGCACTTTTCTTTTGGTTAGCTGCCTGAAGGGGAATTGGTGGTTCACAGTGTATACTTATGTTTCCCTTTAACAGATACCAGGATTGTCTTCTAAATGCCCAAAGTGAAGACCCTTTGTAGTGTTATATCCATGCCTTCATCCTTTAAAACTTATTTTTAAAGTGTATTTATTTATTTGGAGAGAAAGAGAGAAAGCCAGAGAGTGTGTGAATGGGGGAGGGACAGAGAGAGAATCCCAAGCAGGCTCTGCACTGACAGTGTGTAGCCAGACATGGGGCTCAAACTCACCAACTATGAGATCATGACCTGAGGTGAGAACAAGAGTTGGACATTTAACTAAATGAGCCACCCAGGTACTGCTTAAAAATTAATTTGATTCCAGTGCAACATGTTGTATTCCATCACATATTTTAGATCTTTTAAAACCTTTGAGATAGATAACCCTCTGAAATAGAAAATTCTCTCTATTCTCAGCTTTTATTTTCCATATTGAGATTTAGAGAATTTACAACCAGACCAATAGCAGCAAATCTAGATCTGACACTAGGTTAGTTTGATTGATATGTCAATTCTCTGACTTGCTTGTATTTATATATTAAAGAGGAGTCATAGCAAGAAAGTTATAGAAAGGTCCGGAAGAGCATGAATTCAAATGCCGGACACATATTAAATGCTTAATAAATATTCCACAAATATAAACTGAACTATGACGATCTTACCAGTTAGAAACAAAAAACCTATATAAGCAATCTGTATTTTTCTGAACATTTTCCTTTAGGTTACTTAGTCACAGTTCTGAAAGTATGTGAACATTGGATTTGATGATCCCAGGAACACAAACAGGCTTGAGTTTCACTAATTAGTAAAAAAAAAAAAAAAAAAAAAAACCAAACCCTCAATATGTGGCTTTAAACCTTAGAGTAAAGAATCAATTTCAACCACTTTATTTAATAAGTCAAGATAGTCTGGCAAACATTTTTAATTTTTACGTTTTCATTTCATTTTTTTCTTTCTTTTTTTATATAGTTTATTACCAAGTAGGTTTCCATATAACACCCAGTGCTCTTCCCCACAAGTGCCCCTCTCTATTACCATCACTCCCCTACCCCTTCCCTCCTCTCTCTTCAGCCCTCAGTTGGTGCTCAGCATTCAAAAGTCTCTCATGATTTGCCTCACTCTCTCTCCCCATCTCTTCCCCCCTCCTTTCCCATTCCCATGGTCTCTGTTAGGTTTCTCCTGCTAGACCTATGATTGACAACATATGGTATCTGTCCTTCTCTGCTTGACTTATTTCGCTTAGCATGACACCCTCGAGGTCCATCCATTTTCATTATTAGTTTTTAATCCTTATTCATTTTTAAGAGAGAGTGAACGTGAGCAGGGAAGGGGCAGAGAGAAAGAGACACGATCTGAAGTGGGCTCTGCGCTGACAGTAGTGAGCAGGGCTTTAACTCATGAATTGTGAGATCATGACCTGAGCTCAAGTTGGACATTCAATCAACTGAGCCAACCAGGTGCCCCATCTTGTGAAGAAATTTTAAAGGAATTATTAACAATGATATATGGAACTCTATAGAGACCCTCTGATCTCTCTCATTACAAATGCGAGCTTTTTTCATACTCTTCTCCCATAAACTTTTATTATGTCTACACCATGTTATTAGAGAATGCGTTTTGAGGATTTATATAAGACTGCAGATGCCTATATAACAGTCTCCAAATGTGAGCTTCATGAAGCCCTCTATTCCAGCAATATCTATTCCTGTCTGACATGCTTTTAACCTGAGGCACTAATTTGCATAGGCAAACTCACGTCTTTTAATTGCTGCAGTCCAGAGGTCGACATGTTTTAAAAACATTCAAGTTAAAAGGACAACAAGTGAAGGATAATGAAATAGAAAGATACACACATAGGGACTGAAAACATGATTAAGTGTCAGAGAAGAATTTACAAGTGATGCCTTCAGGACCTTTAAGTACTCACGCACTTTCACTGATTATACAGCTGCACAAGACTGTGAACAGTAAGCGTCTACTATCTATTAATTACAGTCTTTTAAAAGGGGTAAAATACATTTTATTGACTCTTTAGACAAATGTTTTCTGGAAACAGAAATATCTATTGTGTTGAACATTCAGTAGATGTCATCTTCCAACTAATGTAGGCCTTTCTGAGGTCATTAATCCCTACTTCATCCTAGGTCTTTTCTATGTTGCAAAATATACTTCCTCATTACCCTTCACACATAAAAATCACTCCCTTTATAAAATGCTTATTGTGCAGGTGAAGTAACATAATGTATGCTATTCACATCTATTCCTACCACTATACTCTTAGAAGGCAGGTAAAATTTAAAAAAAAAACCTCTATTTATTTATTTATCTATTTATCTATCTTTCTATCTATCTAAATTTTTCTTTTCTTTTTTTTTTTGGGAGAGAGAGAGCAAGCAGGGGAGGGACAGAGAGAGAGGGAGAATGAATCCCAAGCAGGCTCTGGTGCTGTTAGTGCAAAACATGAACATGGCTCCATCTCACAAACCACAAGATCATGACCTGAACTGAAATCTACAGTCAGACATTTAGAGACATGATTCAGAGAGGTTAAGTAATTTTCACAAGGTCCCCGATCTAAGAAGTGGCAGGTCAGAAGCTGGGTGTCGATCTGTTTCATTCGAACCCTGTTCTTCCCACTTGTTTATATTGCTTCTTCCATCATATCTGTCCATGCTTCCAGGACTTTAATGAATCCCTACTCATTGACTTATAAATCCTATAATGGGCCACGTCAGTGTTCTGCTTGCTACTGCCTCCCTACAACTTAGTGAAGGTTCTTGGTATTTTCCTAAATAGAAAACAAAGGAGCAAAATCTAAAAGAGCCTCTGGGCCCACTTGTCTCATTTGTGGGCCATGCAAGAAAACACATGGAGGTTCTTGGATGATGGCCTGTTCTCTTCTAGTCACATCTCTAGTTTACAGTCCTGCGTGGTAAGGAGCCCTGCATGCATAATATATGCAGATACTCCGGGGCATAAGTCCAACCTCACTCCACACCCTCCTCCAACTAACCAACAGTGGTTATTCCTCCAGGCTAGAAGTGCACATACTCTTTTACAGTCCACTATTCAGAAGTTGAACTCAGGAGAGTGGCCTTGAAGGCCCTGAAAACAGACTTGGGCCACTTTGCTACCTAAGTCATTTTGAGGTCCTGGGTGGGACAGAAGGCAGAGTGTAGGCTCAGGTGATCAGGTGTCCTTGCCCAATGGGTAGGGGCACAGCTGGAAGAGACCAGAATAGAGCCCTTAAAATCATGTTGCCTGTGGGTCTTCAGACAATGTTTATTGACTAGGTGATTGACAGGAAGGAAGAGCATGCAATAAATGAGATCATTCCAGAAAGCAAAGCAAAGAGCTATAATCATGATTTCACTTTATTCCTCAGAGTAGCTAATTATTCAGCATCTACAAGACACCTCCAGCTCATTCTACTTCTATTCCAACTGAGAACAACCAAGTTGCAATTCCTCATTAAGAACGTTGTGATCTCTTTCTGCCTGGGCCGACACACATCTCCAGCTTGCTGAACCTGCATGCTGGCTCTAGAACTCCTGCCTCAGAGAGGCAGGGGGGCTGCCTATTCACACCCCTGCTGGCTCTCACTCTGTAGGGATCAGGCACTACTTCTTCAGGGATGCAAGGTAAGTAATCATGCATCCTTCTAAAAACCTTATGTCAAATATTATATCCATGAGGCAGCCTCATATAGATTTTGCCTGAAAGTCTTAAAGAATTTTCATGTATTTTAATAATATGAATGATATAAAGGTAGCAGGAAATGAGAGGTGATGTGTTGATTTAAATTTACTAATTAGATATATCTCAGTTTTGTCTTTCTGTTAAGACAAATTATCCAAAGTCCAACTCTTTGCAAGGGCTGATTTTCTTTTTTCCTGTTTTCTATTCCAAATGGCCCCTAGGTGGAGGAAAGTGTTGTTGTTGTTGTTGTTGTTGTTGTTGTTGTTTTCTCATGCATTAAGTGAGGGGGACACTTTCATTGTGCTCACCCTTCTGTTTGTTTCCATTGCATTTAATCCCTAGAACTGTCCCATTGGTATTTAATGAAGGCAGCTCAGTAGAAAATCCTTTTGGCTTTGAGTATACCACCCACTTTGGATATACCTTTATTTTCTCCACTCTCCCCATTTTAAAGATATCTCAGTTTTTATATACATTTGGTTGTTTGATCCAACAGAAAGGGGAAAAATTAGTTGAATCTGGGTTCTCTTACAGCTTTACTACACCCCTAAGGCAGGCTGTCCTTGGACCTCTTTGAGACTTTGTTTTCCTCTCTCTCTGAAATATACCAGCATAAAGTGTTCTGTCTATAGCATAGATTTAAGGATCAAAAAGCTATATAGCTTTTTGTAGGTTAAGGAAGTTTGTAAACTGTAAAGTGGTTGTAGAATGGTAGGATGGAAAAAATGTGTGATTAAGAGTCATGTGACACAGGCTTAAAGGCCTGGCTCTGCTACTGATTGGTTTTGGATTTCCAATATGTCAAATGATTAGACAATTTTGACTTCCCTTAGAGGTCTAATAATCCACAAAATTAAAATGTCAGGTATTAAAAAAATCTAAATCCAACCCTTGAGTCAGAAAATAAAAACCGATCGCTTACAGATTTCAAGATTTAAAATATGATAAATTATAAATTAATGGAAGGACAGATTAGATTTGGGATATATTTCACTTAAAATAAGCTACCTTCTCAGAAAGGGAAACATCATATGGGATCTCTAATCATTTGATTCACTTGTTCAATTAATAGCTACAGAACATCTACTAGAAGCATAAGAATATTTTAAACGCAGCTGGGAGACAGAAAAATGAGAAACTTGGTGAGCCTTTATCCTTTATCTCAAAGGACTTACTATCAGTGATGGAGACAGGCTCCAAACTAACAGCAATAATGGGACTTTTTCACGGTTATCGAAGAGAGCTATTTTTAAAAATTCCACTGGGATGTAAGAGAAAAGGGAACATATTTGCTCCATGAAAGACCTGATTACGGATTTTGGAAGTTTCAGGGAGAAGCTGGAGACGATCTATCAGGATGCAAGAGAAAATATCAGGGTGTTCTGTGACTACTAGGTCAAATCTCACTTCTTTACACTTCTCTGAGTATAATTCCATGTGTGTCTTGCATGTCTCAGTTGGTGTCCCCATGATTCTTTTCTGAGGGCATGTTCTAAGTTTGGGCACTGATGTGTCTGTATTACATGTAAATACAGTATTTTATCTGGGTCTTTATACCTTTTTGCTCATTTTACAAACATTAAGAGGAAAGCCCTGAGGTAGACCCAAAGAAGAACATGACAGACCAAGCCTGCAGGGAACTTCTGGTCTTGGTGAAATAAAAACCAAGATAATAATTATTTGGCAGGTGTATGCCGGGCGCTCTGTGTGCCTGATCACATGTAGCTTTCACAGCTGTGTAAGCCAGGGACTGTGATCTGATGGACTGCGTCCTTGCCAGATGAGGGGCCTGAGGCTTAGAAGTCGAAGTAACTTCTATTAGGAGCATCGCCAGTAAGTAGTGGGCAAGGACGCAGGACTATATTTAATAAATACTTCTATATAAAGCTTGCCCTGTGTTTTACAAATAGTGACTTCTTTTTAAATCTTTAATTACTGTGAGTAGGTAGTAGTAGCTTCCCCACTTTATAAAAGACGAAAGTAAGGGACAGAGACTCGGTGACTTGCCTGAGGTCCCACATTTAGTAAACAGGGCACAGCTGGGTCTGAGGCCAGGTGGTCTGGCCCCCAACTGCTGGGAAACACACTGTGAGCTGCTTCTCAGAGCCAGGAAGTCTGACCTTGAAGCCCCTACAGTTAACCACCACACTGAATGGCCTGTTTCTCCTGTGTGCTCCGTTCCGAGACGCACAATTGTAATGTAACATCAGTGACACCAAGAGAGATGTCGTTTCACCTTCCTGCAGATTTTGCTGGTTTGCGCTCAGCCAGCCCGCCTCCTTCAGGCACCAACATGCCATTCTCCCCGGCACCCACCTGCACTTGGCCATTCTTTCCCAGTGCCTTTAATTAAATGTTAACATTCATTCACCCTTTTCCATTATGTTCAAGATAACCTTTGCTTCCTGTGGCCTCTAGATAAGCTTCACTCCATGACTGGTACCCAACAGGTTCATCTTGATATAAAGTAAAGAATAGGGACTCTTTGATCCCCTCCATGGACATACTTTAAAATGCCAGTTAGAATATCTGTTTTGTACTCTCTTCTTTTACGTAATGTCAGGATAATAAATTATTTCTGGATACTGCAGTAACTAAAAGATTGGAGTCCAAATTAGTCACACTAAGCAGCTGTGACCTTTCCTAACAGTCAAACAGACTATGTTGAGAGGGTTTTTTTTTTTTTTTAGCCGTTGTTGTTATTTTGCTTTAAAGAGCTATGAATACCTCATGGAGAGAGGTGTCCGGTTGGGGTATGTGGTTCCACAATTCATGGAGCTGAGGGAATGGCATAAGGAGGTCTTCTGAACGTTCCCTCGAACATCCACTCCATCTGTTGGGAATGGAATGGCTTCCTTCTAAAGTGACAGAACTGGACTGAGAACTAGGCCTCCACACATCTCGCTTTTGCCACTGATGTATTATGTGACCTTGAGTACGTCTGTCACCTGCTCCGAAGCCCATGCGCTTTACTGCTCTAACGGTTATATTGCATCAACACCGCATCATTGTTCAGATTGCTGAAGGATGCCATGTGTCAGGCACGTGACATATCTGATTTACTCCTTGGAACAAAGCTATGGGATGCATATTTAATTCACATTTTACAGAAGGGAACACCGTCCTTTGAGAAGTTAAGCAATATGTTCCTGTTCCCAACACAGCCAGTAGGAGGTGGAGCCTGGACCCCCAGGGCTTGCGCACCTGGGACCCAGGGCCAGTCAGCTCTATGCCTTCTGGCTCACCGTCCCCAGAGACTTAGAGCACTTTGATGTTGCCACTTCTCCCCATTTCTCTCCTTAATATGGTTCATATTCATGGTTTATGGTAGCCCACTGCAACTTTGAGATAGGTAAAACAAAGGACTCCATAAGAATCTGCTTTTTGCTCCTTTTTCCTTCTGTTCTTATTAGGACCTGCACCCTTACCCCACTTTAAACATGCTTTATACTGTCCTCCTTGCAAGGGACAAGGTGTAAATGATCCCCTAGGATAGATAATATCTAAGAGGGGGCCAGGTGAGAATGACGGGAGGAAGCAGTAACTGTGCATTCCAGACCACTTGCCACTAGACATCTCCATGCCAAGGCCCCCTGGCTCTGAGGCATAACGCCCAGGCCCTCATCTTCATTCTAACCAGTTCCTGGATGCCTGAGGGGCCACATACAGAAGTCCACCGTCCAAAGTGAAACAAACCCAGAACCCAAACAAAGGCAAGACTTATGCTCTTCCCTTTCCAAGTCTCCCAGACTCTCCATCTCTATCTCTTCTCTCTATACCTTCAATAAACTCTGCTCCAACCTCTGCTGGCTTGCGTTTGACTCCCACCCTCTGCACAGCCACGGACCCTCTTGGCTGGTTCTGTGGGACCCCCTCTGGGGGCTCTGGACAGGCCTGATGGCGTCAACTTGAGGTACTCCTTCTCTGACAACATTTGCTTCTACAACTCAACACACACCTGGTTAGCCAGATTGCCACTGGCTGTGTCTATAAAGGTATCTTGTGATTTACAGAAAATAAGCAATGCTGTGTTTGCATATTGTGAGACTAAGAGAAATATTATGATTTTATTTTAATAAGTTATGATGATTTAGAATATGTGTATTTAAACATAAAAGAGGGGTGCCTGGGTGGCTCAGTCAGTTAGGCAGCTGACTTCAGTTCAGGTCATGATCTCATGGTTCATGGGTTTGAGCCCCAGGTCGGGCTTTGGGCTGACAGCTCAGAGCCTGGAGCCTGCTCTTGATTCTGTGTCTCCCTCTCTCTCTGATCCTCCGCTGCTCACACTCTGGGTCTCTCTCTCTCTCAAAAATAAATAAACATTAAAAAATTAAAAAAAAAAAAGACAGGGGTGCCTGGGTGGCTCAGTCGGTTAGGCATTAGACTCTTGATTTCCACTCAGGTCATGATCTTCAAGTTCATGAATTCAAGTCCCACATTGGGTTCTGTGTTGACATGGTGGAGCCTGATTGGGATTTCTGCCCCTCCCCCACTCAAATTTCTCTCACAAAAAGAAAAGTAAATTAAAAAAAAAGATTCTCTCTGTCCCTCCCCATTTGTGTTCACTCTCTCTCTCAAAAAAAAAAAAAGAATTAAAATTAAAGTAAAAGACAAAAAGAGAAAACAAGAGTTAAAGGTAATCCAAAAAGAGATGACTCTTAGCAATGCTTCTTCTTATAACAAGCAAATATATTACATAGAGGATCTACAAGAGCAAAATACTCCAAAATGTTAACCATGTTTATCTGTGGGTGGTGGGATTGCAGAATTTCTCATTTCTTTTCTCTTTTTAAACTGTTAACTTTTCCACAATAAATGTGCATTGGTTGTGTACTAAAAAAAATTAATGCAGACACATACACAATGCTTTGTTGCAAGTCTCTCACAAATCATCAAGCCATCTTAGGCTGGCTAGCATCTCAGATAGCAATTTATTTTCTGGCAAGTTTCTAGAGCAGGCTAACTTCACAGGCGATGGAAGCATCAAAAATATGTCTTTTTATTGCTATCTCTGGCATCATCATTATTTTCAACCTTATTCCATGTAAATCATCAGTGTAATTTTTTTTAAGGTAATGTACCTCTTAAATAGCCATATGACAGGAAGTCTTTAGGGGAAGATCCTATTTCAATCACTTAATTATGTCCTTTTTTTTAACGTATTTACTTTCTAACAATTTAAGGGGATCAATTAAAAGATTGCAATTTGTAAGATGCATCCTCTTTTATTTATTGTTTGTCCTCCATTCTCTATGCCTAGACCTTTTCTGCCTCTTCCTAAATTATTATAGTTTCCTAAATGTCCTCCCTCCTCATGGTCTCATAATTCTTAGCCACAGACACAGTGCCACTATATTACTCTCTAGGAAAGAGGTGGGTCAGTGTGGTTTTTGAGTATATATGGTAATTCCCCATTATCTATATACAGATCCTTTCCAAAATAGGTACAAAATAATCTCTTTGTAATCTGGTTCTGTTACTTCTACACCAAACCATATATAAAGCTTTCTGCAATTACCAGGAGTTCTGAACTCACTTTCTAAAAAAATTTTATTTGAGAGAGAGAGAGAGAGAGAGAGAGAGAGAGAAGGAGACAGAGAGAGAACGTGTGAGTGGGGAGGGGGGAAAGGGACAGAAGGAGAGAGAAAAAATCTTAAGCAGACTCCATGCTGACACTGGGCTCAATCCCATGACTCTGGGATCATGACCTGAGCCAAAATTGAGTCAGACACTCAACCAACTGAGCCACCTAGGTGCCTGTAAACTCACTCTTTTTAATTATTCCTTAGTAATGCAAATCTTTACCATATATTTTATCATTTGATACAATTTATTTCATATATATATGTGTATATATATATATGTGTGTGTGTATATATATATATATACATATATATGTATATATATGTATATATATATATATATATATATATATATATATATATGAGGGTGTGTGTGCATGTGTTATGTGTACTTTGGTTCTTTAACAAAACTAAACTTTTGAAAGTCAGGGAAGGAATCTATATTTCCTTTATGTCCCTGTTAGTATTTTGTAGGTGTTGAGAATAGAGTGGGTGCTTGATAAAATCTCACTAAATTATACTTAGGTTCATGGTGACTAATTAAATTTAATCCTCCACTAAATAAATATGATTCCATCATTTGCAAGGCAATGTTTAAGTACAAGATTTTGTCTAATTAAAGAAAGTTTAATAACCAATTTCTCACCTATTTTGTTTTCTCTATAAACAAAGCATTGTTGGTGCCGAAATGTCTAACCAGTTGAAATAAACTTTTCCTCTGACAATTTCCTGTCAATTGGTCATTTAAAACTCTCACGTGTATTGCTTTAGGAGACTGACACACTGGTGATTTAATATGGAAGATGCCTAAATAATGGATGTCAGAAGAGCTATTAATAAAAGAACCTATCTTGAAGGTCTCTCAAGAACTTGTGAATAATGGGAAAATTAGCTTAAGTCGACTAGCTGCCCAGTAAAGACTATTGCTCATTAAGATTTGTTGCTTCTTTTCTTTCACTGCCCTAAATATTTCTAAGCAGTTCTGCACTTAGCTCCCGCACTTATTAAACTGCCAAATCCAATATGGAAGGATAGGTTGTGCTTTTGGAATTTAGTATTCTGGAAAGCATTCTCCCTTGGTGAAATTTCCCACCATCAAAATAGTGTAGAGAATTAATACACAGATTAGAACTAGGCTCTGATTCTGATTGAAAGCTAGAAATCTATTATTTGCACAAAATAGGAAGACATTTTATCTAAAGTAATTACCATTGTTCTTTACAGTAAAAATATTTTTAAGGCATTTGCAGGAAATGGAGACAGGATTTATCTAATAACTTAGGTGATATAAAAATTAAGTTTGATCATTATTTCCCAGGATGGTGTGGTATGTGCAAAACAGTATAAGTATTATTATAAAACCTTTCTTTTAGTATTTCTTCCAAGTACCTGCCGAAAGGGCTATAATTTTTCATCCTTCCAACTTAAACCCATGAAAAGAGAGACTACTTCTTCATATCCTTTCTTAAATGGAGAATTAAACTGAGTTTCAAACATTATTCAAAGACCTAATGAGACTTCAATGGAAATTAGGGATGGGGTCATATGTAACAATGCACAAAAATTTAACATTTACCAATGGAGAATTATTAAAATTGAAACAAATTGAGGCCTACGTAAAGATTTTTTAGAACTTTAAAAAATTCACTAGGTTTCATGCTTGAGAAGAGAGGATTTATAACCAATATTAAGCAACAGTGAGGTTTTGCTCTAGATTTAGAATCAGAGAAATTGGATTTGAATCCCTGCTATATAATCTATTACTTTATGACCTTGGGTTGGTCATATGATATTTAAGTTTTCTGACTTTTAAAATGGAGATAATAATGTCGTTCCTACTTATTTCACCAAGTGATCTTGCAGAATATGAATGGAAAAATATTTTACAACCATGAAGTACTCTAGAAATGTAAGCTATAATTATCCTAACATTTATTATTATATAAGGTGTACATTTTTAATCCCTAGTGTATATGAAATCATTGAATCTTATGGCATTTCAGAGAGCCAAGCTGCTTGGAGAGAAGACAGCATAAATGATACTGGGCACCGAACTATGTGCCAGGTGTTATCTGGGTAGTATTTTATTTAATTCTCAAAATAATTCTCTAACTCAAGTGTTCATTTTAAAGCCAGTTAACAGACCAGGAAACATTTAAATCCTTGTCCAGGTCAGAGCACAAATAGCACAGTAAACTGCTGCCTAGATTTTCTTTGAAATTTTTTTCTCTTTTTTTTATTTATTTCTGAGAGACAGAGAGAGATAGCACAAGCAGGGGAGGGTCGAAGAGAGAGGGAGACACAGAATCTGAAACAGGCTCCGGGCTCTGATCTAGCTGTCAGCACAGAGCCCGACGTGGGGCTTGAACCCACGAACTGTGAGATCATGACCTGAGCCAAAGCCAGATGCTTCACCGGCTGAGCCACCCAGGTGCCCCTGTCTAGATTTTCATTGAATATTGCTGTCTACTTCACTACGCAGCAGTAGAGAGCTTCTCTGCCAAGGCAGGATTTATAGACATCAGAGTCCACTTCTGGGAGGAACATCTTCATGATAGAGGCTTGGACCATCAATGTAGAGAGAGATCTCCTGATACTCCCTCGTCAGAGAACTGGGACAGTTTTTACACCTGCTTCCATAGGTACCTATTATTACTACCATTTTTCACAGGAGAAATTTGCATGAAGGCAGGTTAGGTAACCTGTCTTAGAAACTTGTTTGAGTCCAGATTGTCTGTTTTCGTCATTTCCCTTGTCCCCAAAATATCAAAATGCAAAACAGGGAGAAAGGCATAGCGTAAGGCACTCATTACCATTAGGGGTTTTATCAGTCCCAAGGGGATGAAAATTGGTTCATGATTTTACTCTTTTTAGGTATAAAGCACAGATTTGCATATAATACATACATATACAACATATCTGGGTATTAAAATTTAATCGGTGGTTATTAGACAAAAAATTCTAAAAAGGCATTTTAGAAGAACAGTAATGAAAACAGTTGAGAAATGTTGGCACAGGAAGGAAGAATATAGAACTACAGTGAACTAAGTTCACAATGGCTTTGGTTCTCATCAAGGTCAGGATCAAGTTAAAGTCATTGTTTCTCAGCTGCTTCAGCCATGGACAATGGTATCAGTGTTGATTAGCCTCGAACACATGGGGTAGAGTAGGGACAGTCGCTTCACTGGGGTGCTGAAATGCTATCTCAGCCAAGTGTGGGGGAACTGGAAGTTGGGAAGAATTGGCAAGATCAAACCACTAAGATTCCAGACAATCAGAGAATCAGAGGAAACTGGTTTGGCCCGCACAAGAGGAAATCGGTCCACACAAAATGCCCTGCTATCACACTCTGCCTTCCTTACTTCCATCATCTGCTAGGAGTCAGTCCTGTTTCACATGTCCAAGTAATCTCTGACTTTTCCAGTTTACATCTACTTTCTCCTCCAGGAAGTTCTGATGTCCCTGCACAGGGCACCTTACGACATGGGCGTTGCACTGATTTACAAGGACCTGGATCTGAATCCTGACCCTGAAATTTATGATTTGGTATCATTGATTTATCTTCTTCTTGGGCCTCAGTGTTTCTATCTATACAGTGGGAATACTGATGTGTAATCTCTCTATAGCCAGGAAGGAAAACAAAAATAGGCAAACCATTTCACACTGTGCCTGGCTGTTACCGTTTACTTGGTGAAAATATAAAATGTCAATAACTAACTTATTCTCTCTTTAGATCTGGAACGATACACAGAATATGACACATTAAAAGCCATGAGTCCCAGCTCAGATGTCATTTCCTGCGAAAAGTCCCACCTGTACCCCTGCCTCGTCCAGTCTGACTGCTCCTGGCTCCGGCTTCTTTGGTTGTACTATTTACACTGTGTAACAAACAATGAGTTTATCTGACCATGTCCTTTACTCCTAACCTCCTTATGAATGAGGACCTTCTGTCTTCTGTAATTTTCCATTTTCCGTACCTAAAATAAAGATTTTTGATGATTTTTGTTCCATGATGAATATAGTGTTGACACAACATTGATTGCTTGCGTTGCATGAATAGAGTTTGTCTCACCTATGTATATAAAAAACGATACAGCATTTTATTTCCATAGCCCAGAGCCGAGACATAAATTTTTACCATTTTATGCAAATTTATCTTCCATTAGTTTAAAACTTGACTACCTTGTAACTATTGCGCAAAACTACTTTACAAATAAAAAATAAACCTTAGCCTCGGTCTTCTACTGTCTATCCCTGTTACTTTCCTCATGCTGTTTTCCTCATTTATTATCATCCATTTGCATACACAGAGGCTTAGCTCTGGAGACAGGCAAGAAGGACGTGATTCATTTACATAGCCTTGGCCAGTGCCCCAAGGCTAATTTTTAGCAAATGCGCTGGGTGGACTTTTGCAAAAGATTTATAGTATTTATCTTGCAACCTTCTGTTATGAGTCCCAAGAGCACCAGCATCCCGGTATCTGTGAGAAAAGTCTGTTCTGAGAGCCAAGCAATGTGCGCTGGAGGCCATTACCCACAGAATCCTAATAGCGCTTAGTCCTACAGGTCCGCGTTGACGGCCGATTTATCTAATTACTCACGTTCCCAAGTTCACTGAGTGATAACAGAGTGCATTATCTTCATTCTGGCTTGCTTTGGGAGATCTTCAGGGAGACCTATTGGATCATCTCAAGGATGGGCTTGAGACAGTAGAACATCTTGAGGAGTTTAAAAGGATCTGATTTATAAAGCATGGTTTATAAGGTATCTTCACTTAGTTGGTGTATTTTTTTTTACATTTACTTGTTATTAAGAGACAGAGAGAGAGCACAAATAGGGGAGGGGCGGAAAGAGGAGGAGACACAGAATCTGAAGCAGGCTCCAGCTCTGAGCTGCAGCAGAGAGCCTGACCCCGGGCTCAAACTCAGGAACCTTGAGATCATGACCTGAGCTGAAGTTGGATGCTCAGCTGACTGAGCCACCCAGGTGCCCCTGGTGTATTTTTTTTCCCTAATTAATGAACATAATTCAATTAGCAAATGGTACAGCTTTGTGGCAATAAAACACGTGAGCCTTTTCATGGTTGAGTTCAATAGCCAATGTTATAGACTACATTTGTTTGAGATTTAAGTAAAAGACACATTCATTCATTCCACCAGATGAGTGTTCTTTTCTTATTAATGCTTTCTTCTCTCTCAGTGCTTTTTGAAACTTAGTGAATGCTTCATTTGCTCAGAAAGCCTCGGTGGGATCCTTAAGTATGTGGGAGGCTTCTCCGTGCTCACCCTGAACTCCATGCACGAGAGAGCCTAATTACACTTCAGCATGATCTTCTATCTCCTCGGTTCCTTGAGGACGAAGGCATGTTGCTGGCACATTCTCCAGACTAGGGGCTGTGTCAGGGACTAGGGATGGAAGACAAATGAGAGGGGAGACTGTCCTTGAGGGATCACAGTTCAGGAGGAAAAAGGGAAATGCAAACTAATAATTATACTGCAAGGGGTAAAGTCTGCGACCAAGGTATCCCAAAGGTGCAATGAATACAGAGACGAGTGAAAAATTATTTCAACAGTGGTGATGATTTCACAAAAATTAATTCTCCAGACTAGTGGTTTGTGAGAGATGTTGTAAGAATAACCCCAGGGATAATTCTGATATGCAGTTATTAAATCCTAAGAAGATAACATTATGGCAACCATGTACTTAGCTAGTATATATATATATAGTGATGTTTCCTCACTGTTTATACTGACGTTTGCTATCGCTGGATGCAACAATAATTCAGTTTTGGGGAAATTTTCTAAGCACCAAATATGTGTAAAACAGCGTGCTAAGTGCTGTGGCGAATACGAGGCTGAGAACGGTATCCTGCTGAGGAGAGGGCAAGAGGAGAATTTATTCTGAACTGAACCCTGCCTGCGAACCAGATGCTGTACTCGCTGCTCTTCTTCCATTGGCTTATTTAATTGTCACAAACACACCAGAAGGAAGCATTTGTGTTCCCACTCTAGAGATGACAAAACTGAGGAACAAAGGGGCTGGGTAATGCGCTCAGTTCCTCACAGCTCAGAAATGGTAGCGCCAGACTTCAAAACCAGGTCCTTTTAGCCCAAGCCCTGCCTCTTTAGTTCTAGCACATGCTCCCAAAGGAATTGTTATCCGAGGGAGATAAAACACATACACACATATCCCTCTATGTGAAGAATACCATAGACCAGGTATAAAAAATGAATAATGATATTTAAGGGAGGGAAATCAATTAAAATCGTTGTGGAGAAGGTTTCAAGGAACATGAAAAGATTTCCCACATGCCGAAACGGGAATGAGGCTATCTACCAGAAGAATATGTGGTATTTCTCTTTCTGGTAAGTCTCAAATAGGGAGAGAGAATAATAACTATTCTGAATACTTGTCATGAATTTTAATGATGATGCTAAGAATCAACATTCACTGAGTGATTACTGTACACCAGGCAGGGCGTGAGGCTACATGATCTCGACCACTCCTCACTACAACCTATGAATTGGCTGTCATTGTATCTCATTCAACAGAGCAGGAAACAGGTGTAGCATTTAAAGAGCTTGCCCGAGTTAAATAAGCCTCAGAGCTGGGATTCAAAGCCCATAGTGTTAAATTGTCCTGCATAAATGCAACGTACTTACTCGGCACTGTGTCAAAGTCATAATACATGCTCAATAATCATTATAAAGGCGACTATGCCTTAACAGCCATTTTATTGTAAAGGTACAAATGTGCAGCTACCTAGAAGGACATCAGAGAAGTCTTCAGAGAGTCCGCAGAGAGGGCTTAGCGTTGCAAGTGGTTGGGGCTTCGTGTGCAAAGGCAGGATGGGAGCACAGAGTGCAGACATGTTAAGGCCAGAAGGGGTTTGAGGTCTATTTGAGACACTATCACTGAACAGAAGGTTTATAGTACATAACCTAATTAGAACACAACTTTGAGACTGCACATTTAAAACACCCATTTGGAATTGAGGGATTGTTGAGCTGGACTTGGAAAGTGATTGCCTATGAGTTGTGAGGGAGCAAGAAAGTGCACAAGATAAGTTTTGAGGAATTGAGCTTAACTGGGTTGGAATTTGGGTGGTCATTTAAATAAAAATAGGGAGCAAAGTAATAAAAAATGGGCTTGGGCTGGGTCACAGGCATGGAACGGGGTAATGAGAGGAAATGTTAACCAGGTCCCGGGAAACTCTGGTTTACAGAAGCCAGTGTGACATACATCTGATGGTCTCGCAGGCTGTTAGCAGTCTGTGTGACTGGGATAGCCCACTGGAGGAAGAGACAGGTTGATATTGCAGAGTTTGGAATGTTCCAGAACTGGGTAATATTAGTTCAGTTAATGTTTACTCACTGTATCCAAAGTAGCTTCTGGTTACTTACCCTTTGCATAGTTGGATGGATGGATAGATAGATAGATTGATTGATTGATTTTCAGTACCTCATATTCTATATAATACCAACTGTCTTTACTATTACCTGTATTCATTATTCCATAGTTACAGGGACTTTAACTTGTTCACAATTGTATCCCTTTATGTTTGACATATAGAAAGCATTCAGTGCTTACTTCCTGCAAGAATCAATGAGTGAATTTTTCATGTCTATAATGGATAACTTGTTTTTTATTTCTAAAAGGGCATTGGCACTGCTAGGGAAACAAAGAAACCTCTGAACTATCTGTTTAGAAAAAAGGCACACATACAAGTGCTCAGACAATGACAGGGAATTCTCAGATGCCCTGCGGCCCATGTATTAGTCTCCATGGAATTCAAGATAAAAATCTCTGGGCTTAGTTGGTGTTTCTCTCACTGCAAACCTTGAGAAGGACCTAAATTTAGGACTTCTGTTATATTTTTTATAATTTATTTTAAAATGTCTCAATAAAATGTATGTATGTATGTATGAGAGTGAATTTTTTCCAGCCCATAAGGGATTTGTGTTTGAAGGATCCAAGTCAGGAATTAAAATTCCAGATGTAACTACTGCAAATCTTGAGAATATTTTTAGGAGTCCTAGAAATGTAATTTTTCATTAATGAGTTGAATTGGTTTCAAAAAAGTGTAGTCAGATTGGCAAAACCAAACACGGGGGAGAATGTGGAGCATTGAGAATTCTCATTCATTGTTGGTGGGGATGCAAAATGGCACAGCTATTTGAAAGAGTCTGGTGGTTTCTTATAAAATTAAACATTCTTACCAGATGATATAGCAATCATGTCCCTTGGCATTTACCCAAAGGAATTGAAATTTACACAAAACCTGCACATGGATGTTTATGGCAGCTTTATTCCTAGTTGCCAACATTTGGAAATGACCAAGATGTCCCTCAGTAGGTGAATGAATAAATATACTGTGGTAAGTCCCAGGCAATGGAATATTACTCAGTGCTAAAAATAAATGAGCCAGGGGTGCCTGGGTGGCTCAGTTGGTTAAGCCTCCGGCTTCGGCTCAGGTCAGATCTCACGTTTGTGGGTTCGAGCCCCGCGTCGGGCTCTGTGCTGACAGCTAGCTTAGAGCCTGGAGCCTGCTTCCGGTTCTGTGTCTCCTTCTCTCTCTGCCCCTCCCCCTCTCATGCTCTGTCTCTCTCTGTATCAAAAATAAATAAAACATTAAAAAAATTTAAAAAATAAATAAGCCAAAAAGAAATGAAGCCGTGAAAAAACATGGAAGAAACTTTAGTTTTAACATCAGAGAGAACATTGGTCAAATTTTAAGAAAAATATTTCAGTAGAATGGTAGAGTGGAAATTTTTGAAATGAATAATGTTAAAAAGCTTATTGAGTGCTTGTTCTGTGCAAAATATTATGCCAGGTTTTGTTGGGAAAATGCAATATATAAGACAAACCCGATGAAATGAAACAATGTTTGAGTTAAGGGTTCCTTCAATAGCATAGGGAGACATGGATAATATTAACCAAGAATCATGAGGTTCAAAAAGTTAGTTTAGGGGCTCCTGGGTGGCTCAGTCGGTTAAGCCTCCAACTTCAGCTCAGGTCAGATCTCAAGTTCATGGGTTTGAGCCCCGCATCAGGCTCTGTGCTGACAGCTAGCTCAGAGCCTGGAGCCTGCTTCCGGTTCTGTGTCTCCTTCTCTCTCTGCCCCTCCCCCTCTCATGCTCTGTCTCTCTCTGTATCAAAAATAAATAAAACATTAAAAAAAAGTTAGTTTATTCGGTTTTTAATTCATTCATTTCCTTCTTGTTTATGTATTTTTCCATCTAGTTTATTCACCATCTTTCCGTAAATCACTACCACACCCTCCGGTTAGGTAAGTACTCTTCCCCATTATCACTATGAAGCTAATAGATGGATGATGTCACCACCAACTCTCAGGATGGGCCCAAATTGGGCTAAGATAATTTACATAATTTTCCAGTGAGGATAACTGGGTGATAACTGGATTCATGAGTGGGCTGTGGCTCAAATGAAGGCAATGAGAATAAGGTTTAGGAAGTATGTTAGACTCCTAAGAAATAAAAGTTTTCTTTTTTCCACCACTCAGCCCCTTTGCTGCTACTTAAGGCTGAGCCCACCCCAGGAAAATGGAAAAGGAGAGACAAGCCAAGACTCATGTGATATTATTTTACTTACTGGATTAAGCGTTATTTGAAGCTTCACTTTTAGATAGTTTCTAAAAGTATAGAAGTATCTCTAAACTTTCCAGGCACATAATTATTATTTTTATTTAAACTGGCATGATTTGAATTTTCTTAAACTTGCCTTTAAAAAAGTTCTAATGGAGAAAAGTCTTTAGTACCTCATGGAAAAGGCCAAGGTAGAGACGAAAGATCATGAAGGCAAAGGATGGGCTAAATCTAGAAGGATCTGAACTAGAAACAAAGGGCTCTGAGAGATACTCTAATTAGCTAGAGCTTGGGCTTTCAGATAATTCATTATTCATCCCGCTGTGCTCTTAAAACCTTCTCTGTAGACTACAGTTGTCACTGATGTCATCCAGCTCTGTCTTAGAGCTCATTGTTCAAATGTTTCTTTCTTTCACTAGATTGAAATGAAAACTCCTTGCGTTTTCTTGAGGGCAGAAGCTATTTCTTACTCCTGCGACCAGACTCGTGAGCCTTGGAATAATGTCTGTCACACAGTAAATAGCTGTAGCATGACATTGACTTTGAGAGCAGGGAGGCATGTGATGAGATAATGTGGCAGATTGCACTGGGAGCCCTGGGCTGAAAGACCTGGATGGGATAGGGAGGAATGGGGAGCAAAGACAATTAGGTATGCATTTCAGTATTCCAGAGGGGACTAGAAAAGGGCTGAGAAATAAATCAACAAAATGTTAAGATCTAAATCTAGACAGCCACATGAATAAAATGGACATGGCCACACAGATGCATGTTCATACAGTGTTTCTTTTTCCTGTTCTCCTTTATTCATATGAAGTTCTTAAAACCGTTGCCTATGGTAACATTCAGTGGAAAGCTGACCAGCATTTGGACGCATCAATCAGATCAAACATTGATGAGAGAGGCCTGTTTCTTTTTTCTATGGAGTCAATTGTTCTAAATATAGACTGAGCAGGTTTCTTAGAGCAAAGAAGTCACTAGAATGGATTCTAGTATCAGCGGTGTCCATTCCCTACCTCAAACATAAGCAAGCTTGAAATTAATTCAGCATAATGTGAGAGATAAATGTTCAGAACAATCCCAAGTATTTTACAGTTTTTGTTGTATTTTAGAATGGTGACTTCATCTTTTCTTTCATGGTAGCACAATGTTGAATAAAAGGAGAAATGCATAATCTAAGGAAGCATTCATCTTAAAGACACATGAGTGCATTTGAATGAGAGACACTTTGGAAATAGGCGGAGTGTCTATTTTTATAGATGATTGAGGACATTTTCAACCTTAAAAAGCAGCATACTCAGGGTGTCTAGGTGGCTCAGTCGGTTGAGCATCTGGCTTTGGCTCAGGTCATGATCTCACAGTTCGTGGGTTCGAGCCCCACGTCAGGCTCATGCTGACAGCTAGCTCAGAGCCTGGAGCCCACTTCTGGTTCTGTGTCTCCCTCTCTTTCTGACCCTCCCCTGCTCACACTGTCGCTCTTCTCTCTCTCTCAGCAATAAATAAAACATTAAAAAAAATTAAGAGCAACACTCTATCCAAGTCTTTCATAAATAAACATTTCTTTCAATTTTTTTAAAATCTAAAGGTAGTGTTTCTTATTTGAAAATTAATCAATTTAGAAATTTTGGAAAACTAAGAGGAAACAAAAAACACAGAATGAATGATGCAATCATCTCTATGATTTAATCTCTTTATATAACTAATGTAAATACCCTCTAAATTTTTTTCAAGTATTATTTATATGAACACATCTATACAGATCTTTTTCATCCTTTTGGGTTTTGCTTAAATGTCTCTTCCTAAGAGAAGTATTCCTTAACTTCTAATTTGTAACATGGATCCTTTCTTGTAATCATTGTCCTTTTCCATAGCATACTAGGCTTTGTAGAAGGTAACATAATTTTTAACAGTGTATATATTTTAATGCCAGTATTACACATAGGAGTGGGATCACAGTATTTTTTTCAGTTCCTGTCAAACATGATGCAAGTACTTGGAATGCAACACATTCTCAAGTTAAATTATTTATTAATTTTCAGACACTATGTTACAATGGGTTAAGGCAGCCAGAAGGACTTGAACCCTGCCCGGGAAGGCACAATACTATATATTATCTTCTGTAGTAAAAACAACTTTACTAGTATAACTAGGTTAACTATCTTGAGATGGGGATTATTTAGTGGGTCCAATGGAATCACAAAAGTCCTTATAAGAGGAAGGCAGGAGGATTAAGGTCATAAAATGACATTATGATAACAGAAGCATAGAGGGAGAAAGAGACAAAGAGAGAGGGAGACAGAAAGAGAGAGAGAAGGGAGAAGATGCTATGCTGCTGGCTTTGAAATTGGAGAATGAGTCCATGAGCCAAGAGCATAGGTGGCCTCTAGACTCTAAAAAGACAAAGAAACAGATTCTCCCTGAGAGCTTCCATTAGGAATCATCCTTGTCGATCCATTTTAGACTTCTGACCACCAGAACTATGTATGAGAATAAATGTGTGTTGTTTTAAATCATTATGGTTGTGGTCGTTCAGTCCAGTAACTGTAAGAAACTAATCTGCCTGCTTTGCATATGAAAGACCTCAGGAAAGGAAATCATCCCCTCTGTGCCTCAGTTTCCTCATCTGTAAAATGGAGAAGCAGCACCTGCCTCACAGCACACTTTAAATCTGAAAATATATGCAAAGCATGCAGAAAAGTGCTTGGCATGTCCTATGGTCTTAATAAATACTTAGCTTCTGGTAAAAGTACAAATTATGAAGCAAATGCAGTAAGTGTTAATGACTCCTTTCTTATCTATCTCAAATCAGTAGGTTCTTCTATGTGTCCCTGATTTTGTTTATACTGGGACAGTGGCCTTGGCCCAACATAATAAAATGGCAACAGGGAAGGTGTTTTAAACATAACTAGTTAAATACAGGATTTTAGAGATTGTCTTGTGTCTTGTGTCTATAACTTCTTATCCACAGGGAGAGAGATCACCTGTCCCACTTTACCTGGGAAAAGTCCTAATTTATAATTATTGACCCAGAATAATTAACGGGGCCCCCCTTTACTCTCTGAAGTGTCCTGATTTACACAATTAATTATATGTTCCCTCCATCCTGCACTTTGGATGAGTCACTTACTATATCTGAGAGTTTATTCCTCATCTATAAAAAGAAGTGACACTATTCCCTTGTAGGATGCTGGATGGATGAAGTAACATGAATGATGATCATGGCACTCACATGCTCACTCTGAACAAGTTTCCTTCCCTTCCAGCAATGACTGAGCTTAAACTAAAGAGAGGGATGCAAACAGCATGGAGGAGTCCATTGATTAATTAGTGTTAGAAGAAGGTATTTAAAAGTAGGAGTTAGCCAGAGATGGAAACGCAGTCAACTTGCCAATGGTCTAAAGCTAGAAGGGACCACCAGAATCACAAGATCTCAGAAACAGAAAAGATCTTACTTGCATTCAAATCCCATCCACCCCACCACCATACAGAACCCTTCCACCTCCCCAGAAACATCCCTGACAAGGCCATCTCCTGATTATGACGAGTGGTTAACATGTATGGAACACGTGTCATGACCAGGACATCATGCTTTGCATTGTCCATGTACCATATTTCTCATCTTTACAAGAGTTCTGGAAAATAAGTAACATGAACTTCACTGTGAAGATGAGATTTGCAAGTCTGTGTAGTCAAAATCCAGTCTCTTGCCTCCTAACAAGGATTTTGGTGAAGCAGTTAGAATCCTAAGATTTGTACTTAAAGAACACAAGTGTTAAAAATGTCCTTAAAACATAAATAATTTGCAGGACTTTCTTAGTTAAAAAAAAGTTTGTTAGTTTTACGAATTTTATTCTGCAAATGTTAATTCCTATTAATTAGTAGTTCCTTTTCTAATCACCATGAAATGCTATAATATCTTGAAACATAGGAAGGTGCTCTGTGGTTACTGGTCAGTGACAAGAATCACACATAAGAATTCTTTTATTCTGTTTTGTTTTTTCCCCAAAACAATCAACTGGTTGTGGGGTTTGGCAGAATATTTTTTTTCCTAATGGGAAATCCATAATGCAATGCTTGTATAGTTGACAGAGAAGAACTGAGGTACCCTGGAAGGTGTTTAGGGTTTGCAGACCAGAAAACTTCATTCCAGTTGGTCCAAAATAACTGTTATCATGTGATAACCAATCTGTTATCATGTGGGGTTGAACTAGTTATCTTACTATTTGGGGCCTTAGTTACTCTCTATAAAATGAAAGCTTGGGGAGATTGTCACTAACATCCTTTCAAGTTTGACCAGACTCTGATTCTCTGAAATATGGCCTAGATTCCTTGCAAATTGTCACTTTGGCAACATAGCCTGGTGCTTAGAAAGCGCTCAGGGCGTTCAGAAGAATTCAGTGTTATATTTCACAGATGGAAACTAATTGAAATTCTTTAGGTAGATCAAGTGTAACCACAAAAGCTTGCAGAGTCCTGTAGCAGAGCCTTAGTCCAGAACGGCTTCAGTCTGTCAACAGCACGGAGCATGTTGCAGTGAAGTCGGTAATCATCTGTTTCTCTGACGTTAAGTCATCACCAAGAGCAGAGTTTTGCTGGGTCAAGGACACTGGGCTGCCTATCGGGGATGAATCATGCTTAGGATCTTGGAAACTAGAAGCAGTTTTCTGATCTTCCAGAAAGCAAAAGTCTCAGAAGGGAAGTGTGTTCATCCTGTGGACCTCACGGTGCCCTGTGATTTTGAAGACAGTTTCAGTTTTAGCCTCTCCTCTCTGTCCACATCTTGAGTCCGTTCTTCTCAAGCATTTCCTTCCCTTTAGTTTGATTTCTCACTATCTTTCACTGCTCATCTCTCTTTTGTGGCATCTTCTGTGAATTCTCTTTTGCCTGCTTATGTTTCGTATATTTGGATTTATTCTTACCTGTCTCCTAAGTTCTAGTTCTGTTTTTTGCCCCAAATAGGCAATCTGAAACTACCTCTCAACAGCAAAAAAAAAAAAAAAAAAAAAGAAAGAAAGAAAGAAAGACAAAAAAAAAATGACCAACCTGTTATCAAGATCACTCTCATCCTAATTATTTCTCGATCATGCGTGTTGTGCTCTCTCCCATGCTTCAAGTTGGCGGTTCATAAAATATTCAAATACACCCTTCTACCTTCTACACAGAACTGACAAGTTATTGGAGGAGTAGACAGGTAAACTACCCTTTATTTCAGGGAGAATGAGTGGTTTTACAGAACAGAGCTTCTTAAACTGTCTATGGTGAAGGATCAGTTCTGTGTTTTTTTTTATTTCCAATGCATTGTACACGGATACTTTTATACAATATACAAAAAGCACTTACAGTTGTGACAATATCAAATTGGTGCAACAGCTTTTAAATGCTTGTGCTCAATTTCCTTACTTTGCCCTTACAAATGGGCAGGCAACAGTCTGCAAAACACCTCCCCGCCGCAGACGACAGTTTGAGGAGCACTCTGTTGGAACATCGTAAATAAGAGGCAGTTGGAAAACACATGAGTACTCAGTTCATCCTGGCTGGGGCATGAAAGCACTCTCCCAGAGAAACATAAGGACCCACTTTTTCATTCGCTTCCACCTCCGTCTTTGCTTACTTGACGGTCTAGTTTCCACCTGCTTCCATCAGATTGCACTTGGTCCGGTCACCCAGTCCCTTCCAAAACACACTTCCATTCTTCTATTTCCATCATGGCTGGTCCCCTATGGTGTGTTATCCTTATACTCTCCACTGACCCCCACACAAGTTTCTTCAGAGCCTGTTGTGATGGAGCAGTAGGACTCACCACACCAAGGCAGACAGAGGTCTGAACACACCTTTCCTCTGTTAGGCTCCTGCAACATCTCCTCTTTGTGTTGCCACCCAAGGCCTCTGCCATCTAACTCCTGTCCACTTGTCCTGTCTCTTGGTGATGGCAATCTCAGGGTGCAGCTCTGCACCGGAGTTGGATTATTGATTACTCTTCAATGGGTCCTGGACTTGCACACCTTAGTGCCTTCAATCATGTGGTTTTTTCTTTTTCCTTCTGCCTTAAAACTTCGTCCCCCACCTTTACTATTCTCCAGCCCCACTGAGCTATCTCTGCAGAAAAGAGCTATTCCTCAGTGCCCAGCTTGAATACTGTACCATATCAGCCATGAAATCCCGGAAGATCATACCACAGGTGGAGTAATTACTCAATCTGCTAATTTCCTCACCGATTCCATTTTGCCTCTCTCCTGGCACTACTGACTGTCTCAAAACATGGTGATCTGTAGGCACATCGCCTACCATCCATGCATGCAAGCTATTGGAGGTCAAACTTAGTGCCTTACTCACTTTCTAATAGGTTCTTACCTTGCTTTGACCTGCAGTCAATTATTTACATTTTCATTTGCCTACAAAGAGTTTTCTGAACCTTCTAAGTGCTGGCCATCCCAGAAATTCCAGTGAACTGCCAGGAAGTGGATACATTAACAGGTAATTATCAAGCTGTTTTTGGTCAGTGCACAGAGAGTGTTTTGCATTAAGCAACAGAAGATGGGAGGGAGGATACCCAGGTCAGAATAAAGGGGAGCACAGTGCCTAGGGAGTCATTCTTCCAGAGGTGCCAAGTGAGATGGGAATAAATGGAGAAAGGCATGCAGGAGGGAGCCAGGGGAAAGTGTCCAGGCTGTCCCCTGGAGTCCCAGAGGTCCCAAGGCAAGGAACAGCTGTCTGGTGTACACAGAGTTATAAGCAGTCCTATCACTAGAGAATAAAGAGAGAACGGTGGCTACTTAGGAAGTTGGAGCAAGTAAACGAGCGTATGTAGCGCAGCAATGCTTCCTGCAAACAAATTGGTTTGACAAGCAAATATAAACTCTAAGAATATTAAGAAGTGAGGAATGAATACAATGCTAATGTTCACATAGCCATTTTGACTTACTGGTATTTTACAGCTATCTGATTGCTTTTCCCATTTGATTCTGCTCCCTGGTGCAATTCTGAGAGGCTCATTCTAGTTTATTCCCTAGACTTCTTTGTGTACTTACAGGCAGCTGCAGCTCTCTTGTTGGTTATGGCTAAGAGTCATTCAACAAACCATGTTTCTAAATAAAGCAGTTCAGCAACCGAATTGGATCGAATGGTGCACCCTCACTCCCCAACCCCTTAAATTCACATCTCCCCAGAACCTCAGAATGTGAACTTATATGGAAAGAAGTCTTTACATATAAAATTAGTTAAGATGAGTTCATATTTGATTAAGATGAGCTCCAGAATCACTTGGTGTCCCTATAAGGAGAGGAAGATTTGCAAGCAGAGGCAGATACACACAGCAGAAAGAGCCATGTGGAGAAGAGGCAGAGAATGCAGTGGTGAAGCTAAAAGACAAGAACCACCAAAGATTGCCAGTAATCACAGAGGCCACGAAGCAAGGGGAGGATTCTCCCCTGGAGCCTTATGACACAGCATGGCCCTCGGGACCTCTTGATTTCAGACTTCTAGCCTCTAGAACTATGAAAGAAGAAATTTCCACAGCATTGGACCACCCAGTTTCTGGCTGGTACAATAGCCCTAGGGTACTGATGTAACAACTTAAATAGATCAGACATAAACTCTTTCTTAATTTGGCCTAATTGTCTCAGAAATGTCTTCTCCCTTCCAGCCTTAGACACTTCATTGCCACAGAGCACTCTGCTGAATTTGGCCAGATTCTCTTAAAGACCTACGCATTTATTCTCGTTCTCTTAATCCACTAAAATTAGGTAAATGAATCTCATTTAATTTTAAATAAGCTTGGGTTTCACCATGTGTTCTGAATACAAAACGTTGATGCTCTTTGTATATATGGATCTTTGTCATATAAAGTAGCTCTGGGTTCAGGGCATATTTGTCACGTCTATGCAGGGTGCTGTTTCCTGAGGCTAGTTGCCCAATTGATTAAGAACAAGTAACTTGTGCAGATAAAATATCCAAGCCTGTGCATACACACACACACACACACACACACACATATATATAAAACACAGCTTACTAGCGTATATTCTTTGATAGAGTTGAAGGTTCTCCGTGACCCAGTATATCTTGGAACTGTGCCCCAATACTGAGTTGGCTCTTTCATGAAAAATAGGTTGCTGTAATTCCTCTTTCTGATAATGACTCAGTTCTGCTCAGTGGGCTACCACATGTACTTATAGGAAGATTTGAGATGATTACACTTCTCTTTAAGTGGTTCTGCCTACCGTTGAGAACACCACTTTAGCATTCATCTCCTCTGACAAATATGGGAAGCCATTTGTCAGAAGGTGAGGGAGAGGGTAAGCGTGGCACTTGGAGTTGCAATAATATCAATAATTTGTGGCCTCTCAGGTCCATTTCTCTCTAGTGTTCAAACCTCGTGGCACAGATGCCTGACTCCCAGTTGTGGTCAATGTCGAGACCCAGATAACCACATGCACTCAATCAGAGGCAGAAAGGAAGCTGCTTGATAGGCAAGGGCACACTTAAAGAATATGAGCAGATTAATAATGCTCTCATCAATAAGGTGAAATTACCTGTTCTTTACCCCAATGCTTGTAGTTGACAAGGGGCCTTGATCCACTGTTGCTGATAAATGGCTGGGTAGAATGAATGCTATGTTCAGGCCCTGTCATCTTTTGGAGATATTATTTTTGTTTTTTCCTGTGGTAAGTGAAGGTACAAAGTTCCTAAAAAAGGCATTAACTTCAGTAGTGTAAAGCATCGATGTCACTTTGAAGAAGCTGAAAACACAGAATAGCAATGTAGCTGACTTATTATATATAAAGCTTTAATGAAGACAGTATTTTAATTTATTTATAAAATAGTTCTGTATTTACAGCTATATTATGGATAAAGAAGGAGAATGTAGTAAGAGGGATTGGGGAAGAGCTGGTAAAAACAGTTGGCTGTGGGGCATGTGTCTTATAAGCAAAATATATCAAAATTGAGAATTATTTCTTATATGATTCAATCATTTTTACGTCTACCTATCACATTTAATAAATTATTATTAAGAACTTACTGTGTTTTTTAGGCACTGCCCGTGATCTGGAGTTTACTGTTGAAGGAATAGAAGGATTTTTTATTTTCATTTATGTATGAATTCATTCAGTCATACAGTCACTCAAAAGTATTCTTAGCGTACATATGCTGTGCAAAGAATTATGTTAAGAGTTATTCCTTGTCAGGGAACCTGGGTGGCTCAGTCGATTGAGTGTCCAAATCTTGGTTTTGGCTCAGGTCATGATCTCACGGTTCCGTGGGCTTGAGCCCCGTGTAGGGCTCTGCACTGACAGTGTGAATGAATGAAGCCTGCTTGGGATTCTCTCTCTCCCTCTCTCCCCGACCCTCTCCAGCTCGTGCTGTCTCTGTCTCTCTCAAAATAAATAAATGGATAAACTTAAAAAAAAGAGTTATTCTTTGCCTTCAGGGAAACTCCTTAGGCTAGCAGAGAAGAAGATAACTGGTTAAAATTCAAATATAATAACGATATATATAATACATGAGGTCTGGCGATACAGGGAATGAGGTAATTAGCTCCAGAGAAATGTGGGAATGTGTGAAGGGGGCAGGAGAGTTCACTGAGGAGATGGCACTTTACCTGGAATCTGCAAGATAATTAGAAATTTGCTAAAAGAACTTCCGAGACAAAAAACATACCAGTGAGATGAGGGAAATGTGAGCAGTGAATGAGAAAAAGAAAACAGAAAATTAGGTAACTAAATAGTTTGAGCTCACTGATAGGAAGGCATGAACTCAAGAGGCATGTGGAAGAGAGAGAAAGAGATAGGTGAGGGTCAGGTAGGACTAAGACCAAAAATAATCCAGCGAGTTCAGGATGAGTTGAGGATGGTAACCTGAGACGGTCTTTCAGTGGAGTCGGGGAAAGAAGGGATATAATGGATTCTGAGGCTCTGTGTCCCAGAAGACATGGACTCGCTCACCATACCTGAACACAGATGGTGCTTAGCAAATATTTCCTTTTTCTCATTCGCTGTTCATATTTTCCTCATCTCATTGGAATATCTTTTGTCTTGGATGTTCTTTTAGCACATTTCTAATTATCTTTCAGATTCCAGGTTAAGTATTGTCTCCTACTACGTAATACATTCATAATATGTAAGATAAATACAAGAAAGGAGAGAGTACAGCTTTCAGGAAAGAGGGCCATGATATGAGGGAAGTTAACACGGACAGCAAGAACCCAGGAGAGGGAGGTGTGGGGGGAGGAATCAAATGCCCTGGTACAGGGCTGAGCCTCAAAGAAGCCCTGGAGGCGGGTCGGTGTCAAGAAATATGTGTGGGTCACGTCCGTGTTCTGAGGACTGGACGATTCCTCACAGAGATCACAAGTGTGTTCAGACTCCTCCTGCATCTTGTCGGTATGCTCCCACCTGCACCCATGGACTTCAACCTTCTGAACATTGTGATCCTACATTAAGAAACACATTTTGCTGGGCTTGGGTGGTTCAGTCAGTTAAGTGTCCCACTGCAGCTCAGGTCATGATCTCATCGTTCGTGAGCTCAAGCCCCACGTCGGGCTCTGTGCTGACAGCTCAGAGCCTGGAGCCTGCTCCTGATTCTGTGTCTCCCTCTCTCTCTGTCTCTCCCATTCACACTCTGGCTCTGGCTCTCTCTCAAAAACAAATAAACATTGAAAAAAGTATTTAAGAAACACATCTTAAATCATGATGCAAAACACACACACACACACACACACACACACACACACATAGACACATCTTACCCAAAAGTCTTACCAAACTTCTACCTGGGATATACTTTTACTTACTATGTGACATGTGCTCTGATTGTTTGCACCCTATTCCATTTTACTAAAAATATCTGGTTAAGACCTACAATATTTATCACTATTGCAAAGATGCTTAAAATTGTTTTGTACTATGGCATGGTGGTAGCCTGGTAAAGCTTACACATTCCTCAGAAAAATGTTGTTTGAATATATATTATATATTACATAATATATTAAATAAGGTTACAAAATAAATCAGCTCTATTATGATAGAGTTACCAAAATATTAAAGACACACGAATTTCCAAAATATTTAAGACACATCAATAAGATAAAAACAGAGAAGGAGGCAAAAATAGAGACTCTTAAATACAGAGAACAAACTGAGGGATGCTAGAGGGGCAGTGGGTGGGGGATGGGCTAAAAGGGTGATGGGCATTGAGGAGGCCACTTGTTGGGCAGAGCCCTGGGTGTTATATATAAGTAATGAATGACTGGGTTCTATTCCTGGAGGTATTACTACACTATATGTTAACTAACTTAGATTTAAATAAAATCTTTAAAAAAGACACAGTAACAACAGGTCTAATAATTACTATAATTTTAAAGTAGTAAAGAACATAAAAATCATTTTGAGATGTTCACATTATAATGTATTCTGACCTTTTTTTTATTATGACATATTGTAAAGTCCATTGGTTATCAAGTCACAGACACCACTAATAATACTGTGGCTTGTTGTCTGCATTTGTAATTAACTGAAACACTAATTTTTAGGTAGGATTAATGAAAATACATGTATAATATTTTTTATCTGGGTTCACTGACCCCTGAATGCTCTGGGTCACCTGCCCCGGGTTAACATCCCTGTGCTAAAGGCAGTTTGAGAAGAACTTGGCCGCCGTCTGTCTTTGTGCCTCATCTCCTCTATTCTTGTCCTCACACATGCTGCTCTCCTTATGTCAACCTTCCTGATTTTTGTCAAACAGGTAGGACAGGCTTCTGTCCCAGGGCCTTAACCTCCCACGTCCTCCTTTGTCCATAACATTCTCATCAGACATTTACAGCTTGCTCCTTCATTGTATTCAGGTCCCTGATCAAATGCCCCTCCTCAGGGACCTAGAAGAGTGCCCCCCCTTCCTCCTCTATTGGTTTAACCTACTGTCTCTCTCTTCACAACATCTATTTACCTAGCAATACATCATAGGTCTATTTGCCTGTTAGAATGTAAGTTTTTTTTTTTACTATGGAATTTCATTTTATTTATTTTATTTTATTTTTTAAGTAGTTTATTGTCAAATTAGTTTCCATACAACACCCAGTGCTCTTTCCCACAAGTGCCCTCCTCAATCACAAAAGACCTCAAATAGCCAAAGTCATATTGAAGAAGAAAACCAAAACAGGAAACATCACAATCCCAGACTTTAGCCTCTACTACAAAGCTGTCATCATCAAGACAGTATGGTATTAGCACAAAAACAGACACATGGACCAATGGAATAGAATAGAGAACCCAGAACTGGGCCCACAAATGTACGGCCAATTAATTTTTAACAAAGCAGGAAAGAGTATCCAATGGAGAAAAGACTGCCTCTTTAGCAGGTGGTGCTGGGAGAACTGGACAGCAACATGCAGAAGAATGAAACTAGACCACTTTCTTACACCATACACAAAAATTAACTCAAAATGGCTGAAGGACCTGAATGTGAGACAGGAAACTATCAAAACCCTCGAGGAGAAAGTAGGAAACAACCTCCTTGACCTCAACTGTACAATGTAAGTTCTATGAAGTGGTGATGTCTTTGGCTTAACAACCTCACAGTGACTGGCATGCAGTGTGCTCGGTTACTATTTGTTGAAGCAAATCATTTCAACAAACTACGGTAAGTGCTTAGATGGGCATATCCAATGTTCTGGGGACTCAGAGAGGAGCCCATCTCTGAGCAGAATGCATTGTGTAGATACTGTCTTAAAATCTTCAGAGACTGAAGGAAAGATGAATATTACACATCTCACTTGGAGAGATGTTTAAGTTCTAATCTAGACAGTTGAAAAGTCATGTTTAATGAAAATAAATGGATTTTTGCAGTCATACGTTAATGGTCTTAATTCTGTATTTGCTCTTTCTAAGCTCTGTATTAAGGATTTTTTAAGAAGCAACATAAAATTGGCAAAATTAATAACAGGGTTCCAAAAGATAAGTTCTATTATCAAAGAATTGGGTAGGTGGTCTTGGTCCTGCATTTGGTACTGCTATAACCACATTAATTTTCATAAGGAAAAGGTGATTCATTTTTCCATTAAGACATACAAGTGTTCAAATCCATCAAGAGGGAAATGTAACATTTGAGTCTTAACCAGCAAATCATTGATTCCACTGACTTTTTCCCTCACTGAAATGGTTTTTTCTCCTCATTCAAATTCCTATAATAACCAGACTTGAGACAGGCATGGTTTATGCTGATTGAAAGAGTGTTTCAAGATAAAATGTCAGCAAGCTTTATCTGAAAATGCCAGATCCAGTAAGTTACGTGTGGTGCTGAGAATCAGAAATTGACATAATTTTAATTAGCCCCTAGTTAGCAAACACATATCTAATAAGTGGTCATTAAGTTTGTCCTTTAAAATAGGCATTCAGTCGGTATAAGTTTTTTCTCTCAATTATGCCCCTTTGTCCTTTACAAGCATAACAAAACACCATGAGGATGTGTAAATGCAGAAAAAAAATCCCTGCTGCCATATAGAAACAAAAATTAGTATATGATCTATTACATACTAAAAACGTAGGTATACAAAAGGTCAGAGAAAGCTAACGATCCTTACATTCACTTGTCCTACTAATATCATTTGAGATCATAACTATGCTAGACGCTGTGCTGAGTGTGGGAATTACAAAGGGAGCGAATTATACAAGGCGCCTGTCTCATGGAGTTTACCTTCTAACAAGGGGAGAGATATAAATAAGCACATGAATGAATTCACGTACTTACGAGTGTTATAAAGACAATAAAATGGATAATAAAGGGATTTGATCCACATAGATCTTAAAAGTCCCTCAGAAAAAAGTCAACTGAAGTTTAATTTCTGGTCCAACCAAGCCCTCCATCTTCCAAAGCATCAGCAAGAAAAATTCCTATGTCCTTTACTATCAGGCCACAAGTAGCAGACAACGGTCCTCATGATGCAAACATTAACTGTCTCAAATCCAGTCTCTCCCAACAAAGTACTCATTCCAATGTAATTCTTCATCAATAAGATTTTCCAAATGTCATTCACCCCCTTCTGTCTGTTTTTATTTTGCTGCTCTTAGCCTTTAAACTATGTGTTTTTTGTCTGAGAAGCCCAGGTATGGTCCAGTTAATTAGGAAAGGCTTTCTGGCTTCTATGCAAGTCTGGAAGGTGATGACAGATTGAAGTGGAGAACAGGGACAGCTAAAGCAAGAGCCATTGGGAAATCCAAGGTGAAAGTGGAAGAAAAATCACTTCCCAATAGGGCAACCACCTCCAAGATGCCTTCCCCACTAATCTTCAGGGGGAAGAGTGACACTTTACAGACAGCCATCCCTTAGATCATTGTTGAGACATAAAATGGTATGTTTGCATTACTAGGATTTTTCTCGTCAAAATCTGGCTAAAGGAAATAACAAGATATGCAGTCAGATATTTATCCAAAAGGATGTTCATCTCATTGTTATTTATAGTATTGAAAAATTGAAAATAGGAATCTAAATAGGTGAAAATATGGAGCTGGTTACATTACACCACACACACACACACACACACACACACACACTTATATGCTTATATATGAGGAATACTACAGGGCTATTACACAGGATATTGCAGAAGAATATTTAATGACACAGGAGTGTGTGCATGGTATGAACTCAGATGAAAATTAAAAGACCGTTTACTTACAGTATGTACAGTGTAATCTATCTATCTCCCCAAAACTTAGTAGTGGTAAATTGAGTAGTTCAAGAAAAACACAACTTTTTGATTTATGCTTTTTCCAAAACTTTCTAAAGCAAGGATGAATTACCTTTTATAATCAGGAAAATACATTATTTTGTGAAAGCCTCTCCTTTTGTATGGTGAGCACTTGTTGACGAGACAGGTTTATCTTTGGTCACTAAAGTGAGGGTTAGAGTCAAGTCAGAGGCCTGTGGCACAGGTGACACAGGTAAGGACTAGAGGTGGCAGTGCAGAACAGAGCTGAAAACAAACCCCAGTCACTTCAGGGGAAATGAGCCAGATAGGGTAAGAGGGGCTCTGTCAGGAAGTGACATGAATGAATCAGAGACCATAAGAATTAGTAGATGGGACTTTCTTTATATTGGGTGGAAATTCATGAGGCTCTCTCACTCTCTGGAATGGGCTGGGGCTTTGTATTTATATTGGTTTAAGCTCCACAAGGGGGAGGGGACAGGCCTTGAGTTACCACCTGGAAGCCACAAGGTTCACTCTAAGATACAGTACAGGATGTTTAGCCACTAAAATTGCCACATGTTCATCTGCCCTGTGGGTGTAGAAATGATCTCCCTGTCCTGTCACCTCTCAGGGTTGTCCGGAGACCCCTGCAGATCTGAAGCAAACAACTAACCAAACCAATCCTGTGTAAGAAAAATTTTTACAATCTATAAACATGACACTTAGGAGACTCTGTGAGCAAATACTGTACTGTTGTTGAGATTCTGCCTCTGCGATACCATCTGTAAAATGGGGATAATTATAGCCACAGGTTGTTTGAATGATTGAATGTGTTTACAGATATAAAATACTGAGCAGAGTGTCTCACACATTTAGTGCTTATTGTTACTTATTATTGTGAAACTGCATCAATATCATAGCCACTATTCTTGAAGAATATGACACTTTCCTCAAGGTGATTCATAGAAGTAACAGGTACTTTCCTAAGCTATATTTATTTACTCTCTGATCAAAAGCAACTGCTTAATAAAAGAGACCACTTCATATGATAGAAGGTATTTTCAGTAATTAATGATAATAATAAAAATATAAAATGATGATTTAAAAGTAGAGATCTACTTAGTTGTTTCAGGAACTTTACACGTGGAACAAAGTTATTTTTTCTGTATCAAGATAAGAGTAATGAAACAATTTATATTGCTGTGGAAATGTCTTATTTACTCACAAATTCTAAGCAAAGGGCATTGGGAATAACACTTGCAAATGAGTTTGCTAAGAATGCCAGTTTGCTACTGTGTCACTGGGATAGTCCCCAATACATCCCAAAGTGGTTGGAGCCTGGCAATCTCAGAGTTAGAATGGATTATGAGAGTTATGGATAAATCTGTTTATGAGAGCTTCCATGGCTGAATCCAGGAACTAAAGACTCTCTACCTGTAATTAACAGTTACCTTAAATATTTCTGCAGGGGCATTTGGGTGGCTCAGTCTGTTAAGCGTCTGACTTCATTCAGCTCAGGTCATGATCTCATGGTTTGTGAGTTTGAGTCCTGCATGGGGCTCTCTCTTGTCAGCACAGAGCCCAATTCAGATCCTCTGTCCCCCATCCCTCTGCCCCTCACCAGTCGCTCTCTCTCAAATAAATAAGCATTAAAAAAATTATAAATATTTTCTGCAGTGCAGGAAATAACACATAAGCAAACACAGGTAAATCCCTTTCTTACTCTGGTCCTTCAGCAATTGGTTTTAAACCTTTTTATACCTTTTCATTGTCTGAGCATAAAATATTACTTAAGGATATAAAACCAAAATCAAAACTAAAATAAAACTCCTGTTCTTTAGAGTACTTTAGATCATGAATACCTTGGTTGGAGAAGATCCCTGGTCAGTTTTTTTGGAGGAAATGACATGTACCAAGCCCATGGACCACAAGGGTAGACATCACTGCCAATTTGCTGAATTCATTGATATACGGAGAGCTTTAGCAGATTATAAAACATGGATGAATCATTAGTGAGGTGACCACTTGCTAAAATGCTTTTCTATGGGAGAAAGGAACTTTGAATTGGCCCATTTAGTTAGCTCTCTCTATATGTTAGTAAAAATTCATCATCATTGTTCATTCATTTTTCTTAATTATGGAAGATTAACAAACATTGGCAGTTTCCCTTTGAACCAGTTACCACCAAAACCAGGTTACCAATGGCTGAAGACCAAAGCCACTTCTAAAATAGCTTCCTTATAAATTGTTCAATAATCTGAATACTTGTTTTTGCTTTTTGGACAGACAAATGTTTACTAGCTGTAATGCTCTACCACAGTGACAGTTCACATTTATTTTCCTACCAGTAGAAAGAGGTAGTTTGGGAAGAACGCATTTGTGATTGGCTATGTATCTATTCTATTTATAATACCGAATATAAACATACTAATCCCACAGAGAGGAAAATGTCTTTCCAGTTGAATTCTCTATCAAACTGAGACATAGAATGTTAATTCTTCACTGATGTTGATGAATTCTGATTCTAAAAATATTCCATTTAATGCATCATGAAATACTTAAGTTTGAGGTTAGTTGAAACTATTAGAATATTTTTCAACTTTTAAAACAAATGCTTTATTAAAATGCACATTTAAATGAGACACATCTCTGAGCCCTGATTCTTTAAGTTGCTAAGTCCTCAATAACAATAATTAAAGCTTCCATCTCATTAATAAATGACAAATTGAATATTGCTTATGCACCACTAAAATTCAAATTTATTTTAATTTTTTTATTAAAGTTTATTTATTTATTTTGAGAGAGAGAGCCAGGGCATGTGAGTGGGAGAGGGGCAGAGAGAGAGAGAAAGAGAGAATCCCAAGCAAACTCTGTACTGTCAGCATGAAGCCCAATGCAGGCCCGATCTCATAAACCTTGAGACCATGACCTGAGCTGAAGTCAGATGTTTAACTCACTGAGCCACCCAGATGGCCCTCAAAATTATTTCAGAAAAAAAAGTTCTTGAATGTTAATGAATCAAAAGTTAGTATGGACTGAGAACTTGCCCAAATATATTACATGAAGGCTATTTCCAAATTAAGGATAAAATGGATAGAAAAAGAAACAAATTCCACCCTATCCTATATGAATAACAACCTGGGCATTAATATTAGTGGGATGAAGATCTGGTCTCAAATCTCATACTTGTGATCTAAGGCATATGACCTCTCAGCTTTGTTTCTTTTTATTAAATGTGGCTGCTAACATTAATTATTATGTTTCTGTGAGGTTAAAATGAGAAAATAAATGCCATTTCCTGGCCTTTCCTTTGGGAATGAGGAAGAGACTGGATTTCTGAACTTTTGCTCCTTCTCCCAGGCATTCATTCAGTGACTGCCCTGAAGACACATCACGTCTACTGAACACATTCACAACGCATAGATGAGTTACAATTACTTATTTGCTTCTATTC
>NC_043700.1:178230901-178379300 GCF_006229205.1 Suricata suricatta | reverse complement strand
CCCACATATTTTGTTCTTCTCTGAGTTAAATACATTAATATGACAGGATTATTTGTAAGTGTTCATTTAGAATGTGCACACCTAGGGGCACCTGGGTGGCTCAGTTTTCCATCCAGCTTTGACTCGGGTCATGATCTCACCGTTCATGGGTTCGAGAACTGCATCGGTCTCTGTGCTGATAGCTAGCTCAGAGCTTGGAGCCTGCTTTGGATTCTGTGTCTCCCTCTCTCTCTGACCCTCCCCTGCTCGTGCTGTCTCTCTCTCTCAAAAATAAATAAAAAACATTTAAGAAAAAAAAGAATGTGCACACCTATTTTTATTTAAATTTGATTGTTCTTCAAATCAGTGTGGTGCCTCAAAATGTAGCAACATTTTGGTAATGAAAAACTGTGCCAATAACATGGATTCTGTTAAGATTTGTGCAATATTTTTCTATGGAAGAATTTTTTCACTTTGAAATATTCAATAAGCTTACAGCCAGTGGTTTAATTATTTTATGCAAGCACAATAGCTCCTCGATAACTGAGAGTACTGCCTTGCGACAAAGCTGGTTTCTATGTATTTTTTAATAAGGAAGGGTTCAGAGTGCTGAGTTCTTGATATCCCTTAAGGCTTTTTAGTAGAGATCTTATCCAAGCAACACATTTTCTAAAAGTGTAAAGGGAGCAGTAAACTGTTTGCAAAGGCTGAAGCATCCCATTAATTTCTCGCATTTTTATTTTCCAGGAATATTTCTCTGTAAGAACACAGGTGGCCATAAAATCATCTAGACAACTATACTGTTTGTTCAAAATCCCAATACTGTTCCAAATATTAATACATGCATGAAAATGCTGATGACATAATAAAAATAGCAAACCAAAATTCTAGACTTGGAACGTTGTATGTAGTAGGAAGCATCTTCCCTCTAGTTATAACAATATTCATTTCTTATTCATCTCTGAATCTTCCATCTGAGAAAATGACAACGGGCGCTTTGCTCAAGTGGATACCCAGTCTTTCCAGCAAGTGCCAGTCACCAAAGATGCCTGTCCATACGTAAAGCAGCAACCCACCATTTTGCTGAATTTTACCACTGTTTTTCTCAGGGCAAAGTTCAAGACAAAATTTGATACTGATCTCCCTATCAAGAGTAATAGTTCTATAAAAATAGACCTGGTCTTTAGAAATGTTTTAGATTTATTGATTGATTTTTGGAGAAAGTGAGTTGGGAAGAGGCAGAGGGGAGAGAGAGACAGAAAGAGAGAAAATACCAAGCAGGCTCCATGCTATTAGCAGAGAGCCTGATATGAGGCTCAAACTCACAAACTGTGAGACCATGACCTGAGCTGAAACCAATAGTTGTGTGTTCAACCTACTGAAGCACCCAGGAGCCCCTGGTCTTGAGAATTTTTAAAAGTTAGATTTTTGCGTGGATTGTAGCGTCAAATAGACCTTAATGGTTTGGGCTGGAAATCTTATGGGATGGAGAATTTAAATAAACTGTGATTTAGTTTTAGAATTAACTGTTTGACTTTAAAACAAACAAACAAAAAGTGATATTCAGCAAATACTCTGGGAGGTTCTGATCTAGGAGGTGCTTTATGCTGGGGCTTGAGAAGTTGTGTTTTTTGTTTCAAATCTCCTCAGAGAAAAGTAGTAATAATATATATCTAGCACTTTCTAAAATATATGAATATATGTAATATATATGATGAATATGTATTATGCTCATACATATCTATGTTACAAATATATTTTTAAAAACAGACATATATAAGCCATAGTTATACTTTATCCTAGAAATTCATTTCCTGCACTATCCCCTATTTTAACACATAAAATTACATATATACAGAAGCATTTATTCATTCCAGCTTTTTATTAATTATTAAATAATTAGAGACAAATGTCCAACACTGAGGAAATTATTATAGAGCTAAACAATGGAATACCATGTAATAGAAACTAAATGTTATATTTATAAAGTTGAAATGGATTTTCTAAAAGCTAACCAAGATGTCTATTAGAATATAGCATATTGTAGTATAATACAGAACATTTTAGGGAAGTGATACAAAGATAAAGGTACTTCTCTGTTTTACCTTAAATCCTTCTCTATGAACTAAATTTTATTCCTTTCATATTTATTTCTGTGTGTTGCTTTTACAATGTAATAAAGTAAATTACAAGTGCAGAAAGCAATTCTGATGTTCTGACGTTTGTCCCACTAGGGGCCTCCTATAATCCTGGGGCGCAACACTAAGGTCTAACTGACTAGAGTTCAATCAGACCAATACTATTACTCAGAATTTTCCCCTGGGAAAGAAATACTTATCTATACTTAGAAATAATCACACCTTAATTATCTTTCAAATAGACCATGTGTGTGAGGTGGCTTTATGATACTTTTCTGTCATAACGAAATGAAGTGTGATAAGAAAATGTACCGTGTCACACCCCCATCTAAGGACAGCGGTTTATGAGACCTGATGAAATACCAACGATGCTAACACAACTGTCTTACTTCCAATAACAACGACAATAACACTAATAAAATGAAAGTGAAAAATTTCCCCATGCTTTGAATCAATAATGATATTGTAACCCTAACAGAAAACTCCATTCAGGCAGTTGATGGTACTAAATTGAAACTATCCATCTTCCCCTGTTGGCAGATACTTTTCCTTCTTTTTTTTTTTTTAAGTAACTATTATATTTTGACCTTGTGATGAAAAGGTAAAAGGGTATCGGGGCCCACCGTGAGGACTCTGGAAACCTGGACCCTTGAGTCCCATCCTGAAAGCCTTCAGATAAACCTTGAACACACCACTTAACCTCTCTGTGTTTCGGCTTTCCTATCATCTGTGAGATGAGAATAGCGCTTGCCATCTACCCCACAAAGGGGTTGAAAGAGACTATGAGAGAGTCCACGGAAGGCACTTTGAACTCTTCAGAAGTACGCTTTTACAGAAGTACAAAGCCTCCCATCAAAGGACGCGCTCATACCTTTCTGAGACATGAATGAGTGGTTTGGCATAGGATAATGTATAGGCCTGACACTGAGTGTTCCTTTTCATTAAAATAATTGCCACAGCAATTTCCTTTCTTTTCTACCTGGATATTATTCACATGCAGCCTTGACAAATCCCAACACTCCTTCTCAGATCACTGTGAGGGGTCTCCAAGGCTCATTTTGGGCTCATTCAGTTCTGTTATTCAGCCGACAGGTATGAAATATGTTACCCCCTACCTCTCTCTTCAGGCATTGCTAGAAAGCAATCTTCTTAGGAGAAAAAAGTAGAATACATTCCAGGAGGTTATTTGTGACTCCACATGCTGTGGTCACATTTAAGGCAGGACATGGCTAATTCACTCACACCAATTGTTCACTCTGACCAATTCTGGAATCATAGCTCTTTCTCCAGCTATCCAACCTGCATTATTGAGTGCTACCTGTGTACTAAGCCTTTTAGAGGAATGTTTCATCAGTCTTAGAAGAGGCTCTTCATTGCTAAATAGTGCTAAAATTATACAGCAGTCCAAATCTTTCTTCAAATCAACATCTTGAACAGAGAGATTCTAAGTTCTGACTCCATATTACAATTACGAGAATGATTTCAACCAGGTGGGCTAAATCTCTGCCTCTGCAGAGAGATGTTTTAAGAGTCTCCACACATGCATACTCATAGCAGCATTATTCACAATAGCCAAATGGTGAGAACTGCCCAAATGTCCATCAATGGCTAAACAGACCTTGGTAAATGCATCCAATGGAATATTATTCAAACATAAAAAGGAATGAAGTACTGATATATGTTACAACATGGATGAACTTCATGCTAAGTAGAAGAAACCAGACACAAAATTTCACATATTGTTATGATTCATACATATGAAATATCTAGAACAGGTAAATTTATAAAGATGAAATGCAAATTGGTCACTGCCAAGGGCAAGGGATAGGGGGTTGTGGGGAGCAATTGCTTAATGGGTACCTGAAGTGATGAAAATGTTTTGGAACTAGGTAGAAATGGTGTGACTACAACACTTTAAATCAAACAAATGAACTGTAAGGACACAGGTCTGAACCAAATTGACTTCATGACAGGCTTCAAGTTTCCCCTCTGACCTTGGAGGCCTAAGTGTCAGTTTCTCAGAATCATTAGACAATAAAAAGGCATAGTTTGCTCATCCAGGGACCACCCTAGTAACACCCAATCAGAAGTGGCCAGCTAAAATGCTTAACATTCCTAAGGGCAGGCCTAGAGATAGAAGCTATAGATAATCACTTATTGCTTAAGGCTAGTTACACCCTTCGTGAGGGTCCTGGGTCCACTCTGTAATTGGTTAACACTCTAAATGTTGTGATTGGGTCCCGCCAAAAGTAAGGAACACTCTGGACGATGTGTATGGTTAAAGTTACTGCCAATGGTGTTATGCGATAATGATTGGACCCCTGTACCTGTGTCACAATTTCCTGTAACTCCCCCTTCCCCAAACCCATAAAAGGTCCTGCCACCCCATGTTCGGGGCTCTCAGCACGGATCCACGGCGCTGGTGAGGTCTGTGAGCCCGAGTTTAGGCCTGGCGAACCTAAGCCCGTAATAAAGCCTTTTGCTTTTGCATGCGTGACTCGGTCTCCCTGGTGGTCTCTGGTTTTTGGGGACGATATTGAAATCTGGGCATAACAGAACCAATAAATGAATTCATGGATGTTTTTCCATTATTTACTAAGTAAGACCCCTGCTAGAGGGTCAAACATGGCTATTATACCAATGCTACTGCAACTCTAGGGGGCTGGCTCCCTCCCGTGCAACTCTATCAATCATCACTCCATCTCCCAAGGTTCTTCTCGGCAGGACTCATGAAATGCCCATAAAAGCATCAGCTAGAGTGTTCGCTTATTACAATGCATATCTCTAGGCCTCAAGACAGACTACAGATTCAGGAGACAGGGCAAGGTTATGTGTTTAAAAATATTTTCCCAAGGTATTCTTGTATATTAAGTTTTCCAACGATGTCTATGGACCTCTCCTTACTTTTGCAGGTCAGTCATTTTTTGAGCTTTTCTGTTGACCCGCCTCCTCTGGTAAGGGTTGAGTATATATTGTCTCTTTTAATCTTCACAAAAGGCAGTAATCCTCTTCCACAGGAGAGGAAATGAAGGTGAAGAGAGGGGAAATGACTCATCCAAGATTATACATTTACCAAAGGGTAAAACCAGTAACCAAACTGGCTTATTTATAATAACCAAAGGTTTATTTTTCTTAAAAACTCTTAACAACTTTATTCTGTGAACATCACAGTGTCCTGCCCAAATTATCAGCTACTGGCCTCTCAACACCTAATGCCTCCATCTTCCAAGATGGTTCCTCAAATGCTCTGTACCTTTCACTCATTCCTAGATTCACGAACAAGTGAACCACCATTTTCATTAATCATTCCTGAAGCTTCCAGGCCTTTCTGCCTCAGGGGAAGTTGGCCTCTCACCCTTGCCCCACGCCGTCTTACGAAAGCTAAACCGGTCTCGGTTAAGCTCTTTCTCTGCTGCTGTGTGTACTGCATTAGGTTCTGGCTTCTGCCTCTGCCCCGCTTTCCCACAACTATGGAGAGACAGCCTTTCTGGGATCCCAACCCTTCTCACCTTTCTGACTGCTTGGCACACTCACTCCTAAATTCATGCCCCCAACCTGGACTTTCCCCCTCTCAGCTAGCAATAATTCCACCTTTGCTCAAACATGTTTACATCCCACCCGCATATCCAAGTAATAATGATATCTGAGTTTAAAAATAATTTTGTCTGTGTCCTTGAACAATATTAGAACCACACTCTTTCTCTTCTCATACCCCTTCCCTCAGCTCCACTATCCTCTTCAAAATTATCAAAATCCATCTTCAGGCCAAATCCATTTGTCAATGTTCAGTTCCTCCTCAGCATCTGGTCCTCTGACATTTAATCTTCTTAAACACTCCCCTCCCTCAGCCTCTGGGATGATCTACTTGATTTGTTATTTCTTATTCTTTGCCTCTGCTTAAGCAAGTTTCTTCAACTGCTTTGAACCTCTGAATCTTCACCTTTAAAATAGGAAAGTATCATCTAACTCAGAATGTTGTTGCAGAGGTTCATGGAAGTCAAATGTCTATTTATTTATCCATTCAACACGCTGGTATGTATCTAATGTATGCACAGTGCTGTGTCAAACATGGGTATAAAGATGAAAGGCACAGTCACTGACATTAAAGAACTTCAAAGTGATCTGAAGAGACACTGTGACAATTAGTCATAGCGCTTTATTCATTCTTTCATTCATTTATTCAAGTAATTGCCATTGAGTACCTATGAATTGCCAAGCACTTACCTAGTCACTGAAGACATAACAAAGAACAAATGTGAGTAAGTTGCTGTCCTCATTAAGCTTACATTTTCATGATAATTACCCCTGGGCTAGCAGAATAATGTCAGAGAGCAGTAAATGCCATGAGAGAACAAGTAATACGACACAGAGTTGCGGCAGTGAGGTGTGCCAGAGTGGGGTCAGAAACTACTCCTCTGTGGAGGTGATATTTGGTCTAAGATCTCAATGATGACAATGAGAATCAGATATTTAGGAAGAGTCTTACATGAAGGAAGAACTGTGAGTGCAAAGGCCCTGAGGCCTGAATGAACTTAGCATTCAGAGGGGCAGGACAAAGGTCACAGGAGCCTTTTGAATGGTGAAGAGATAGACAAGTAAGAGAGTTTGGAGAAGTCTTGTTTGCCCTGCTAATTATGGAATCATTTGGATGTAACACTGAATGCCAAGGAAAGTCACCAAGAGGTTTTACATAGGGCAAGTAATAATCCAATAAATACTTTAAAGGATCATCTAAAAACTGTGTGAATAACGGACTGTGCTTGGGGACCAGTAGAAGCAGGGACTAGATAAGAATCCATCTCTGTAGACCAGGTACAAGGTGATGGCTGAAACTGGGGTAGTGTCAATGAAGATGGTATAAATGTTCATATCTTGGTTACAGTATATGCCATATACTATATACTTATTTATTTACTTGATGTTTTATATTTTATGTACCAGAATTTAAGTTCTTTGAGCACTGGACACTTAATTTTGGTCACTGCTCTATCCCGCAATATCTAGAACAGTCCCAGGCATATAGTGGGTGCTAAATTAGTAAATATTTTTTGAATAAATGAATAAATGGCTTGGGTGTGGGTGCTGAGATAAACTCCAAAGGTTTTTGACCTGAGCACTTGGATTGAGGGTGTGTCTTCAACTGAGGTGGAAAAGACCAGAAGAATAGGTTTTTCGGTGGAAAACATTCCATCTTGGGTATGTTAGATCTGAGACACCTCTTAAAAAGTAAACAGTTATGTGTATATGGAGCTTAGGGTTAGAACTCCTTCTTTTCTTTCTTTCTTTCTCCTATCCTCCCCCCTCCCTCCTTCCCTTTCTTCCTTCTTCTCTCCAAACCTCCCTCTTCTTTCCTTCCTTCCTTTTTTCCTTCCTTCCTTCCTTCTTTTCTTCCTTCCTTCCTTCCTTTTCTTCCTTCCTTCTTTTCTTCCTTCCTTCCTTCTTTTCTTCTTTCTCTCTTTCTTCCTCTCTCTCTCTCTCTCTCTCTCTCTCTCTCTCTCTCTCTCTCTCTTTCTTTCCTTCTTACTTTCCATTCACACAACCTGTGTCTCCTCACTTGGTACATAAGCTCAGCAAGAGTAGGAGCTCCTTCACTTCCCCAAGCTTGCTTCCCTGGCCAGAAATATCAGCTTAGCCTGAAATAATTAGAAATGCAAATTCCTGGCTCCACCCCAGACCAACTCCAGTGACCTGTGTTTTAACAAGCCTTCCTCATGATGGTCGTGCACACTCAGATGGGAGACCCACTGGTCTAAAACACTGTCAGTTACAGTCCTCAGAAAGAGTTGAATACTCAGCAAAGGGTTTAGGTGACTGTTCAAGCTAGGAAACTTCTCTGTTTCTCAGTTCTCACCAAGTCTTTCTTTATCAGTCAGCCTTGAATTAGTTTGTCCAGAATCAAATGTTTTCCTTTTTTAAATTATATGGCAATGGTAACAACACAACCTCCCAAGCCTAATTGTGGCATTTCAAAATACTTTCTCTTCTCTCATTTAATTTTAGCTATAGATGAGTCATGAAATATTAGAAATGGGAGTTCTAGCCCCATGACACATAAGAACATATTTAGGCCTGGACCGTTCGCTGATTTACTGATATTCACATTACAGGATTAGGCAGATCTGAGATAAAAATTCACTGTTGGTAAATATGGAATGAATAAATTTCAGTCTTAAGTTTTCCTCATAACACTCAGGTACTATCTAGTATATAATAGAAACTCAATAAATATTCATTGACTGAATTAGTAATTCCTGAAACAGACATTGCAGACTGCAGGTTCTGAGAAAATGCAGACTCACCTTAGCAAAAAGGAAAAAGAAAGAAAAGAGAGAGAGAGAGAGAGAGAGAGAGAGAGAGAGAGAGAGAAATAAACAAGAATAATATATCAGCCTGAGCTTTTCTTTAATTGGAGACCCACTAACCAGCTCATCACATTTGGCAACAGTATCCAGACAAATGGAAATTTTGGGGAAGAAACAAATTAAATTCTGAAGCTATTAACTATTACTTTCTTTCTATCTCTTTAAGACAACTGATACAGTATTCTATAATTCTTGAAGCCTTTACTTTTCTCATACTATCAATTAATTGTGAATTTGAATGTGTTTCAATGCTTCTGTACTTTGATCTCTGTTTTGAATTACCTAAGAAATGCAAAAAACAAAACAAAAAAACAAACAAAAAACCTGGCAACGTGTCCTTCACACTGCAATCACTTCTTGCCAATGTTATCTTTATTTTAAACTAAAACACAGTCCTTCTTCTACTGGGATGCATTTAGCCTATCAGATGTATGATGATAATGAAACATTCCTATATTTGCATAAAGCTGTAGAAATTTCAGTGTGCTCTCAAAATACAGTCTGACTTAGCTTAAAAAGCTCTAGACTCAATTGTTTGAGTTTTATCCTAATAGACATTTAAAACCAAAAAAAGGAGTATTATTTTATTCTTTAGTTGCATTCATTCAGGATATTCATTCAGTAATCTACTGCAGCATTAATGATGCTGACAATGACAGTAATAGTAATAGAGAGTAGTTTTTTAGTGCCTACTATGTTCCAGCCACTCAGCCATGCTTTAATGTGGATGGGAACGTTTATCTAGCCCTGAAGGAGAGACTATTGTTCTTACTTTAGTAGTGGTCAAACTATAGCTCAGTGGGTTTAAATAACCTCCCAAATCATACTCAGTTTAGCAGTTAAGCCAAGATTTGAATTCAGAACTGTTAGACTCCAAAACTTGTGATATTAACTTCACTTTGACTCCTGCCTTAAAGTAATTACTACTGCACTGCTAAATGCCTGTCATCAGAGCTAATGGTACAGGCAATGAGAAGACTCATTTAGTTCACATGGTCAAACGCAATGGGTCTATATTAATTTTATAGATGCTCTGTTGGGCTATGTGAGTGTCTATACACATGGCTGGAACATGAAAAATGCCTTTAGTTTCCTGGTTTAAAGTCTAATCATAGATACACCCCAGTTCCTCCATTAGGGTTGATGGCAATGTCAAATCCTATACCATTCAATCCCACCTCTAACCTTCTACCCCTCCCACCTCTCCATCTCATTTTCTGCCTCTGGTGATAAGTTTCAATGTTGGAACTCTTGTTATTTCAATAAACATGTGTTCAGATTCTATTACATAGCAGGCCCATTTTGAGCATGATAGATAGAGAAAAGAAGAAAAGCAGTCCATTCTGTAAAGGGTCTTACAGACAGGGAAAGGGACCGATATAAACAAGTAAGGCATTTGGTCTTTCTATCTTTTAGCCTCAGCTCTTTGCAACTTTTCTTGGCTGTCACCCTTGGTGTCAGCTGCCCTGGTTTTGTCTGACAAACAAATAAACAAAACAAAACCCCTGCTTCTATTTCTATCCAAGGGAACTTCATCCTGATGATTGGACATTTAGCATTCTCCCTCCCCATCTGTCTTGCATTTCTGGTTTTATTCTCTCTACTCTCAGTGAATGGCTGCCCCACCTTCCCGGTTACCATACCCAGAAACACTGAGAATTATGTTCAATTGCTTCCATTCTTTCACACACACCCAACTCATCAGCAGACTTCCTGGCTTTGCTTCTGTAATGTATGCTACCTCCATCTTCCTCTTTCAGTTTTTACTCTTCCCCACCCTGCTGGGTGCTACTCTCCCCCTCCCCTTTACTGTAGAATGGTAGCTTTATTCCTGTTCTTCATCCCCTGCTCCAATCTATATTCTATATAATCATCAGCAAGGTTTCTCTAAGTCTTGAATAACACAATGTCACTCTGGAAACCTTCAGATGAAAACTCACTGCAGTCAGAATAAATCCTAGTTCTTCTGTGTGGCCTACAAATCTCAGCCCCCTGCATACTTGCCTAGTCTTGTAACATTCTTCATCTCACTTATCACGCTGCCAACATACATATCCCTTCAATTCCTTAAACACACTATGCTTATTTCTATCTCCATGCCTGCCCACAAATACTTTCTTCTTCTGGAAAATATTTCCATCTTCTTTGCAGGGCTGGATCCTTCTCATCATTCAGGTCTTGGTTAGCATCACCTCACCGGATGACACTCCCCATAGCAGGGGCTTCTGGTACTCTGCCCGTTTCTCTTTGGGTCACCCTGGGTCTTCATGAACGTGAACTGTCACTGAGCTTTCAGTCCCAATAGTCAGCTCTGTGTATCTTTGTCAGCAGATGAACTTCAATGACCCCTTGGAGAGCTAGAAGTGTCTACTGATTTCTATTCCTCTCTACCCTGGAATGCAACCCTCACCAAGGTCTAGTGGATGGAGAGTAAAAATGCTCCAATTCCCTCAATTCATGATGGGCCCAACTCTGAAGCTGAAATACAATTCCCTCAGAACTCTCCTGCAGGGTTGAGCCAAAGGTGTCTTCTGAGAGTCTTTGCTTGATATTGCATTCTTGTGTGCCCTCCCCTTCCTTTGCTCGCCTTATTCCCACTTTCCTACCATTTTTCCCTGGGAGCACTTTCTAATAAATCTCACTGACACAAAGTCTCATCTCAAGATATGCATCTGGGAAACCAGCTAAGACACTACTTCAACCTCTACCCAGGTATTCTCCATCAGTGCACTCAGTTAATTTTCTTTGTAGCATATGTCAAAAGCTGTTATCTTACATTGGTTTGTTTGTTTACTTGATTCTTATCTGTATCTCCTGTAAGACTGTGAACAAGTTGAGGGCAGGGATTCTATCCTTCTCTTTACTAGTGTATCCTCTGCCTCTAGTATAGTGTTTGACCCATAGTAGTGGTCTAATTAACATCTGTTTAATGAATGATTGAGTAAATAGCAAAACATTTCCGGATGATGCTCATAATCAAGGCTGAAATACCTTTCCCTCCTCTGGTTTCCACAACATCCATCAAATAGCTTCTGATAAGGATCCAGATTTTCATGGAGCTTGACTATAATAAGGGTAGCATGTCTTGGTGACATGCTTGAGTCATGGTGACATGAGTGTTCTGTCCATGTGATGTTTCTAGCTGATATAACATGCCATTATCCCTTTAGTATTTACTATTTGCCAGGTAGAACTAAGGTAGAAATATAATATTTTATTACATCTAGCCAACACTTTGGTGTGGAATATACATTATCTTTGTAATTCTTTTTCTTTTCTTTAATTGATTTTTTTTGCCTTTATTTCTTCAACTTAAATCCAAGTTAGTTAACATATAGTGCAATAATGATTTCAGGAATAGAGTTTAGGGATTCATCACTTACATGTAACACCCAGTGCTCATCCCAACAAGTGCCCTCCTTAATGCCCATCACCCATTTAGCCCCCCCCCACCTAATACCCTGCCAGCAACCCTCAGTTTATTCTCTATATTTAAGAATCTCTTATGGTTTGTCTCCCTCCCTGATTTTATCTTATTTTTGCTTCCCTTTCCCTATGTTCATCTGTTTTGTTTTTTAAATTCCACATATGAATGAAATCACATATTTGTCTTTCTCTGACTGACTTATTTTGCTTAGCATAGAAACCAGGAGCTAGTTATTTGAAAGAATTAACAAAATCAAAAAAAACCCTACCCATTTTGATAAAAAAAAGAAAAAAGAAAGGACCCAAATAAATAAAATCACAAATTAAAGAGGATGGAACACAACCAACACCTCAGAAATACAAATAAGAAGAAGAAGATATTATGAGCAATTATATGCCAACAAATTGGGACATCTGGAAGAAACACATCTATGTACTTCAGAAAAGAAAATGAAGGTTTGGAGCTAAAGAAGGTGTCAAGGCCACCCAGATTGTCAGTGGTGAAGGGTCTGTAAGAACCCAAGTCTGACTGCAAGGCTCATGCTCTGAACTCATCATGCTGCTTCTGTTCTAGGTTTCTTAGCTTGAGTCATCCTCTTAGGGATTAAACAAGTGAAAAATATAAGCTCCTGGGCCTCCAGTCTAGTTGGCCAAATCCTCAAATTCTATGACTTACTTTGAGCAACTACTCAGCTCCAATGACAAGTGGTACTAAGGGAAAGGAACTTTTTTGTTCCATCTGCCCTAGGGCCAACTGTGGAAACTCTGAGAATGGATGAAGAGCATGAGTGGCTGAGTGGGGAATTTTTAGAAGATCTGTTCAGATGCCCAGCATTCCACAAAATAAATTTTGGCCTTGTGATCCAAGGAGACAATAGTTTGGAAGGCATGAAAAACCAATGGAATGGCATAGGGATAGCATTGAATGATGAATGTATTCAACTACTTCTATATACACAGCATCTCCATATGGCAGGTATTGATTTGATAAGAAAAAGACACACTGAAATAAGAACTAGAAAGAGTGCTCCCAACACTAGTGTGGGGCAGAGTTAGTTAGCAAAATGGTTCAGAACATGATGCAGAAGCTGAGCATGTGTGTGCAGGTGGCTGACTGCTGAATCTGAATGCTGGCTCCACCATGCACTAGCTATATTACTTGATCTCTCTGTGTATGAGTGTCTTCACGTGTAATATGAAGATAAAAATACTACACCCACTGCCCAGAGGGGTTCTGAAGATTAAAGGAGTTAATATTTGTAAAGGGCTTACAGTAGTGTCTGACACACAATGAGAGACATCAGAGTTGCACAATAAATACATTATAGCTAGAATAAAATAGACACAAGGTAATATGGGGCAAGCAGAACAGAAACACTTAACTGCATGTGGCATGAGGCTACACGACCAGAAAAGGAAGACAGAGAAATAACATTTGAGATGAGTCTTTTTAAAATTTTTTTAATGTCTTTATTTTCTTTTGAGAGAGAGAAAGAGAGAGAGAGAGAGAGAGACAGAGAGTGAGTATGGGAGGGACAGACTGAGAGGGAGACACAGAATCTGAAGCAGGCTCCAGGCTCGGAGCTAGCTGTCAGCTCAGAGCCTGACGCAGGGCTCAAACCCAGGAAGGTGAGATCTGACCTGAGCTGAAGTCGGAGGCTTAACCGACTGAGCCACCCAGGCACCCTGAGATGAGTCTTAAGAGAGGACTCAGGGCGCACCTGGGTGACTCAGTCAGTTAAGTGTCCAGCTTCGACTCAGGTCATGATCTCACGATTTGTGGGTTGTTCAAGCCTCGTGTCTGGCTCTGTGCTGACAGCTCAGAGCCTGGAGCCTGCTTCAGATTCTGTGTCTCCCGCTCTCTCTCTGACCCTTCCCTGCTCATGCTGTCTCTCTCTGTCTCTCAAAAATAAATAAAAAGCATAAAAAACAACAACAGAGGACTCAGAAGCCACTAATGAAAGAGGTGAGGGAAAGAAAAAGACCAGCAAAAGGAACAGCACAGACAAAAGCGGAGAAATGGGAAGCTGCTTGCTATGTACCTGAGTGTGTTTGTACAACGAGCAACAAGAGAGGAGAGTGAGGCATAAGATGATTGGCTAAGAGGAGCCAGGCCATGAAGGGTCTTGTTATGTTATGTATGAAGTACCATTAGAGAATGTTAAGCAAGAAGCATTTCATGATCAGATTTGCAGTCTACAAAAATCACTCTGAACACAATGGGGAGGATGGATTTTGTTGAGTGGAGTCGGCTGCAGGAATGAGGCTGGCAAAAATGGCAAGAGCCTGGAATAACAGCAACAGACAGACCAATTTTGCTTGCAATGTCAAGTTTGCAGTAGCGTATTTTGAGTGAAGGTATTGACCTCGGAGGCAAAGAGATAAAAGCACAATCAAAAATAAGCTTCACAATCAGAACTCACTGCTCCAAATTAAAAGCCAGCAGTCTTCTCCTATTTGATACATGGAACACAGTGAAATGCACACCATCTATTTCTGACTTTTGAACTCATAGAAAAAACCATCAATTTTTATGTTACCTGAAACAGTAAAGAAAGAATTATATGTTCAATGATTTTTTTAAGTTTATTTATTTATTATATGAGAGAGACAGAGACAGCTTGAGTGGGGGTGGGGCAGAGAGAGAGAATCCCAAGCAGGCTCCATGTCACCAGCTCAGAGACCAATGCAGGAATCGAACTCATGAAACAGTGAGATCATGACCTGAGCTGAAACCAAGAGTCAACCAACTGAGTCACCCAGGCACTGCTAGAAACAATTATATATTTGAAAGGGCTAATGAATTATATACATTTCCTACATAATAAGATAACTATTCTGTAATTATGGTGATTCCTATAAATAATTATTGGGGAATTAATTCAGTAAGACTGTAATCATAATTGTCCAAATTTCTTGAGCACTGACTCATTTCCACTACACTAGCAATTTATGTATATTATCTTATTTGGTCTTGTCAATAATCCAAGAAGATAAGCATTATTAGTCCCATTTCACAGATGAGAAATAGGGGTTTAAATTTACTTAGATACTCTCCTAAAGTTACAGAGACATCTGTACCAGAGTGAGAACACAGTCTTTCTGAATGTTAGGAGTCCATAATGATGATGTCAGCTCTTGTGCTGATGTATTTGAGCTCAGGTATCCTTTTAGGGAAGTGAGCATGCTATTTCCCAAAGCTGTAAATGGTTACAGCATCATTTTTCCTATTCCAGTCTATTTTCATACAAATATTACCCTTTAATTTTCATATAATGTTTTTGTGTAGGCCCAACATCTGACTTAAAATAACAAATTATTACTTAAAAACAAAACTCTAAGCAAACTAAACTTTAAAAAAAAGGAAGACAACCCAGAATGACCATGGTAGCAACAGGCTTTTGTTGGCAGAAAGGGGTATAGCGTAGTTTTGACCAATGGGATGAGCTGGAGTCAGCCAGGATGGACTTTGAATCCCAGACCTACCCCTTAGTAGCAGTGAGATACCAGGCAAGTCACAGAGTGACTTTCCTTATCCGGAAAATGAGGATGACAGTTACTACAATGCATGCTAGTTTTGACATTCAATGAAATAACACAGGCAGAATGACAAGTTCAGCAATGACCACTGTAGGTAGGATGAGATGGTGATGATGTAAATTATAGATACTGTTTCAAGCCTACTTTTTTTTTTTTTCCAAATGTGACTGACTCAAAAAATCTGTATTGTTGAATTCGCCTGGCTGGGATAATATTTACTGTGGCAGTTTCCTACTGTTTTGTATGTTCTTTTAATTGAATTTGTTTTTCATTGAAGAGTGCATTCAGCTGCCTTTTCATTCTCTCATGAGGATAATGTCATAGGCTTATGTTTGACTAATCTCAGGCCCTGAATGGAAAAGGTGAATTTTAAAAAATCTCTTCTAGAGTTATTTTTATACCACCTATCCCATGTACGACATAACAATCCTGCAGCTAAATTTTGCAACACATTCGTAAAGGTCACTTTTAACGAATTGGGCTTCTCACGTATCAATCTTTCTACATTTACATTTTCTGGAATTTCAACAACAGGGTTTTCTTAAACTAACTGAATAAATATTCAAGTCTCAGTGTGTATTTTGAAACGACTATCTGCATCATGTTTTTAGATGAAAACAGAGTCTCTGGCTACACATAAACAGGTTTTACTGATCTTTTAATGGGACCAAGTGAAACAGAGTGCTCTCAAGGCTTATGAATGCTATATAGGGATGCCATTCCCCATTGTAATATTTTCTTACTTGAACACCAATATTACTGTTTTCTTTCACTAATACCATTAATGTTCCTTAGGAAGACATAGATCACTAGTAGGGTTCTAAATTAATGAGCCTGACTTTGCTTGAGGGGGGTAGGGGAGAACAGGGAGTTACACACATGTATTAGTTTCTGTTTCAATCAAGTAGAAGAATACATCTTTTACATGTGGTCTTTGAGACCATGGGATATCTGAACTAAGAAGCAATTCATTCACCAATACTTTTCAAACACATATTTTATGTTAGGCAATGTTTAGGCCTAAGGTGGAAATGGGCAGGCAGGAGAGAAGTTAATGCACAAGATTAACAGTCCCTGTCCTCAAGTTGGTTGATAGCCTCATTGGGCAGTTTTAATAGGAAAGGCAATTAAAACCCAATGTGTTCATGGTCATGATGGAGACGGTTTGGGGAGCCATAGGAGTCTTTGGATTGATAGTCAGGGAGGGCGTCCTGGACAAAGTCATGGCTAAAACTAAGATATGAAAAATGAGGAAGATTGACCTAAGAAACTAGTGGAGGTGGGGGGGTGAGTTGTGAGTTGCGAGGCATGTCTATCAGGAAGGAGTAGCATCTGCACAGCCATGTACAGGTAGAGTCGGTCTTGATTAGGGATCTATAAGTACCTTGTTATGGTTGGAAAGTACAGTTTACAAGATCATATACCAAGAGGTAAAACCGCAACAATGAACAGGGGCCTTGTCTGCCCAGTGAAGGAGCCCAGCTGTGGTTTTATAAAGGAGAGTGATATGATCACAGCCTGCGTATGATGAGAAACCAAGACCGAAAAGCTACAAAGAACATAGGGAAACATCGTAGAAGGTTAATGACCCAAGTGAAACATGTTTTTCTAGTAATAAAAGGTATAGAGATGATATATTGGATGAAAAGATAATTGGGGCACATAACAGACAGGGTTTGGTGACTGACTAGCTATTACAGATAAGGGCCATGGAGACTGCTTCTTCAGAGCAAATCCAAGGAATCTATCTGTAAGGTTTTCACTGCCTCCTTCATCCCATTTCCTTTTTAGAGTGACCTGGGTGAATACTGCCATGACCACCACGACTCACATACATGAATTCAGACCTCTGGAAGGTGGAAAGAGAAAACAAGATGCTCAAAATTTAGGGGAGGAAAAAAAGATTGCGGCTACATGAATACAACGGGGACTGTGAGAGTCAGAGCTCGAGTGAGGCTCTGTCTCCAACAGCTTCATGACTTCCAGCACTGCCCATGGTTTTAGACATGACCTAAAGAGAAACAGTTTGGCAAGAGATCCTAAATGGAATGTGCCTTAGTTCTACCATGTTGCTCTCCCATTTTTAAGCAAAGCTCATCTGAGTTTATTGTGCTGAGCACCTCACTCCACAATTAAGTCAGGTGTGTTGGGGTGGGATGGGGCGGTAGATTGTCATTCTAGTATATAATTTGGCCACCAGGGAGTTTCACAGGCACAAAGAGTTTTCAAGCTCTAAGTTACCTTCCACACTGTCTAGGGCACTGGTTCTCAACATTTTAGTAACTGGTTTTTAAAAGTGTTTCTTTTTTTAAAAGACAGTGTGAGCAAGGGAGGGCAGCGAGGGGAACAGAGGATCCAAAGTGGGTTTCCTACGGACAGCAGTGGGCCTGATGCAGGGCTCGAACTTATGACCTATGAGATCACAACCTGAGCCAAAGTTGAACACTCAACTGACTGAGTCCCTCAGGTGCCCCATCTAGAAATAGTTTTTTTTTTAAATCAAATTAGCAGTTATATGAAAATGCAATAGGCCAACCATGAAAAGGATGAAAAGTGCAGCTGTTTGAGTTGGGGAAAGTCTGAGGGTCCAGATGATGGGTCCCCCTTCACCTCCCACAGCAATTCATCAGGAACCAGAGGCATTGCCAATGTGCGCACTCATAGTCAAAGGCCTGAGAGGTGACTTTTTGCTAAGGGAAGGAGAGCAGCTTAAAAGTGCTCAGATGATAAAGCACCTAGAAACTATGCCATTAACAGTATGGCAGCCATAGGTTGACTTCTATACAATGGACAAAGTCAGTTTTAATCACAGAAGGCAAGAATATTTCACATGTAATAATTACTTATATGAATGAATTCAAAGATCAAAATATGATCTCCTAGTCTTTATTAGTTTCTCCATTAATAGATGTTTGCTATTTGCTCAGTTTATCGTCCTCCAGAACCTTCTAGCAGACACCAGTAATTTAAGAATAGATTGTAGAGGAAAGCTTAAAATTGCCAAAGTTCTATCCATATATTTTTCCCCTGACAAATGAGAAATGACTGCATTATTTAATTTAGGATAGAGAGAAGCACACTGATTTAGCTTGAAGCACTAGTACCTACCAGGAACATGGCATGAAAACCAGTGTTTAAATCTACTCATCTGATTCAAATATATAAGATCTGAGATATACAGGAGGTTCTTCTATGAGCTCACTAACCAAAAGTTTACTTGTTTGCTTGTTTATTTTTCTGTGGCAGTGTCAGGTCATGGTCAGACCTACAGACTCAGAATCCGTAGTCTGGAAGATTCATGGCAGAACACTTCATCCTGGCTTTGACAGATCAAATAAATTAGAGATATTTTGATAAGCATCTATTTTACTCTTGTCTTTCTGGATGGAATGGAGACAATTGGATAGGGAAAAAATGCTTTTTATTTCTAAATACTGAACTTGTCATCTGGAAGAAGAAAAAGCTGTGGTAGTCAGTCAAAAGAACAGATTCATGCTTTGAGATGTTGAATTTCTGGACTGCGACATTGCTCATGCAACTTGTGTTCATCTGTGTTTTCAGCCTATGTTATTTATGATTCTCAGACTGTCAGTGCTTATAAAGACTTCTTGGAAGCAATGATACTAGCACTGTTCAAAGGATTGATGGAGCCAAAAGTAGAGGCCTAGAGAGGGAGGGACTTCCTGTTTGGTAGCACGTGGGGAGGAGGGATAGACAGGGTAGTGGTCCTGGCCTCATAATCACTGCATGGTGCTTTTGAACAGCATCTTTAGAAGCCTGGGATCAATAGGAAAAATAAAATCTTTCTGTAAATGAAGCAGCAGGTTTCTAAAGGGCTGACAATGAAAGAAAATAGTACAGAAACTATTGGTTAAAACAGCAAAGGAAAAGGATTATCAAGTAGTTTGGCAATAATTTCTCAGGATGGGGAAAGCAAATCATTAGTGATCATGAAGGCAAAGCAAAGAGGTAAAATTATGAGAAGCACTCACAAAGAGTGCTTATGGTCTTTCTCCATCAGCACCCCATATATTGACTTATTTTGTTATTTTTTAAAAAGAACCATCATTACCTAGAATTTGCAGCATATGAAGAATACCTCCTCTTGGTCAAATAGCATTATTATTTGTGGTAACTGCATCACTGGTAGTTTATCTTGAGGCTGTCATCACACGGTGTCGGGCACATAATCTCAAAGACTCCATTCTCAGGAAGGTATTTTTTGGACATTTTTCTTAACCTCTCTGTGAAACTGTTTTGCCACCTATATTTTGGGATAATAGTAGAGCCCACTGCATAGGGTTGTTGGAAAAGCCAATAAGCTACTACATGAAAAGTACGGAGAATAGCATCTGGCATATTATAAATACTATATTAGAGTTGGCTATTATTATTGACTCTTCCATAAAAACAACAGTAATTTATGATAATAGCTGATATTTACTGAGTGCTTTTTGTGAGTCAGATCCTGAGCATTTCTGTATGCAAGTATGTTACCATGGCAACTTACTAGGCAGAATGCTTATTATCCCCACTTTACAGATCAAGAAACTGAGCAGCAAACCCCAGGCCTGATGCTCTTTATCATTACTTTTTCCCACCTCTTGAATATGAATTCTGAACTTCTTTTTGCAGTCAGTTCAAGTATCTCCTTCATCTTGTAGAGCAATTAAAGAAATAAATGTACTTCACGAAAAAGATGGCTAAACTAAGGAAAGAGGAAGAAGAATTAAGGCAGACTATCTTTATTTAATTCAGCCCAACAATTCATATCTCCCTAAGCCATGAAACTGCACTCACTGTGTTTCATTTTAATGCCATTATTTTACTAGGCAACTTGTACATATAAATATTTTATTCAGACCCTTCTTGATTGCCATTAGGATGATGAAAGGCATATATGCTAATAAAACTCTAAGATTCTCAGATTTTTCCTCTAAAGTCGGTTGTCAATTATCTATAGCAGTTATTCTAAGACTAAGAAATCCCACTTCTATATTTTCTTAATGGTATCCCCTTTGCTTAAATGAAGCATTTTAGTGGCAACAGCCTTAAGAGTGACATGACTAGACTATAGTGTCTCATTTCATTGCAAAAGACAATACAGGCAGATTCTTAAGGTGCTGCTTTGTTGATAATACAGTTGCCACTATTATTATTTTTTCTTAATTACCACTGATAGTACATCAAAAGTTGGAAAGGATAATTGAATAAAGATTTTCCCTATTAGTTCAAACTCATCTGGTAAACACATGGTCCCCATAGTCCCTCTGACTCTATTGGTATAATCTAAGTATCTACCCACTATACCTCAAGTGCCTGCCTAATTAGTCCATTTATAGACCTAACTACTTTCACCTTCTGTTGTGGATTGCACAACATAGAAAGCATGTTCGGTGGAGGCAATATTGTGCAAGGGAGAGAATGGTGCTGAATTATCTCCCATAGAAAGTCTGTATTACCCTGTCTCAGTGAAAGCCATTTCTGTCCAAGCAGTCACTCAAAGAATCTGAGAGTCATCCTTAGACAGTGAGAGTGACAAAGCACTACTGGCATCATCATGTTCTGTGTATGGTGCATTACGGATAATTGGCATCTCCTTGATCTTATATAAATTCTATCCTGACGTATTTAAGACAAACAATGTAATATCTATTTTATGCAAACTGCAGAGCTCCTAAGCACCAACTATACTGAAATCTGAAATTGCCACAGATCCTCTAATTTTTTCTCTTACTAAACCCGAACCCCCCGGGGAGTTGATCACTTGTTTCCTTATTCCACAGGCATACTTGTACATACATCTACAGTTGCACTTTCCATACTGTATGTTTATGTACATATATGCACATATATCTGTGTGGGTGTATTTGCACACATGTGTGTCTCCATTAGACTGGAGTTCTCCATAAGCAAGGCTTTATTCATATCTGAACCACAAATACACAGCAGTTTCTGGTATGTGGTAGGACAGGAGGTACTTAATAAATTCTTGCAGAATAAACAGATGATGGGCAGAAAAGAAGAGGCTAAGTTTTTGCTTATGGTCTCACGTGACCTTGGAGAAATCACTTAATTCCTCTCTACTTAAATTGAATTTTCCATTAAAAAATTTTTTTAAACACATTAGGGGCACCTGGATGGCTCAGTTGGTCAAGTGTCCAACTCTTGATTTCAGCTCAGGTCATGATCTCACAATTTGTGAGACCAAGTCCTGTGTCAGACTCTGCTCTGACAGTGCAGAGACTGCTTGGAATTCTCCCTCTCTTTCCTCTCTGCCCCTCCCCCCTCCCTAAATAATCTCAAATAAAAGAAAAAAGGGTTCCCTATAAAGTTTTTAACATAATAATATTTGCCCTATGAAACAGATGTGTTGTGAAAATCAAACTAAAAAATTTTTTGTGAAAACCATCTAGATACTGTGAAGTGCTATCTGTGAGAGATTAAAACACTGTGGATGTAATAAAGGAAAAACAAAGAAGGATTTGTCAAGATGTGTACTTTTTGGAAACCATGTCTCAGTGAACAATCAACAATTTTAGGAGAGGTTTAAGATTCTAATCACAAAAAGAAGAATCTTTATATCTCCTTTGGAATATGACATTTAACAAATTAATTTATAATCCTTTAAGACAACAGAGCTAAGAGGAAATTGAGAACACTTGTACTAATCACTTCCAACTTCAATGTAGAAGGTCATATATCTAAAAGGTTACTACAATGGAAAAATTCAATTACTAGGGAGGCCTAATGGGCTTTACTTAAAATAGCACAGAATTATAATGTCTTCAATTGTAATGAAAATCATCGTATTTCCTCAAATACAGGCATACATCATTTTATTGTGCTTCCCAGATAATTGCATTTTTTACAAATTGAAGTCTTGTGGCCCTGTTTTTCAAAGTTCATGTCTCTATATCACATTTCGGTAATTCTCACAATATTTCAAACTTCTTCATTATTACTATGTCTGTTATGGTGATCTGTGTTCAGTGATCTGTTTCTTAAACATTTTATTTTTTTAATGCTTATTTATTTTTGTGCTATAGAGAGAGAGGCAGAGAGTGAGGAAGATAGAGAATCCAAAGTAGGCTCCATGCTGTCAGTGCAGAGCCCTATGCAAGGCTCGAACTCATGAGCCCAACCAAGAGATCATGTCCTGAGCCAAAGTTGAATGCTTAACCATGTGAGCCATCCAGGCGCCCCTTTAGTGATCTTTGATGTTACTACTCTCACTGTTTTTGGTCATTACAAACTGTCCATAGATGACAGCAAATGTAATTGATAAATATTATGTGTGCTTTGCTGTACTGAGGGGTCATTCTCCCATCTCCCCCTCTCTTCCAGCCTCGTTGAGACATAATATTGAAACTAAGCCAGTTAATAACTCAATAACAGCCTCTAAGTGTTCAAGTGAAAGAGTCACGTGTCTCTCATGGAAAATCAAAAGCTAGAAATGACTAAGCTTAGTGAGGGGGCATGTTGGAGGCCAAGATAGGTGAGGAGCTGGGCCTCTTGCACCAAAAAGCCACATACTGGATGCAAAAGAACAATTCCTGAAGGAAATTAAAAGTGCTACTTCAGTGAACACACAAATCAAAGGAAAGCAAAACAGCCTTATTGCTGATATGGAGGAGGTTTCAGTGGTCTGGATAGATCAAATCAGCCACCATATTCCCTTAAACCAAAGCCTAATCTGGGGCAACAGCCTAATTTTCTTCAATTTTGTGAAGGCTGAGAGAGGTGAGGAAGCTACAGAAGAAAACTTAGAAGCCAGCAGAGGTTGGGTTTAAGGAAAGAAGCCATCTCCCTAATATAAATGTCTAAGCTGAGGCAGCAAGTGCTAATGTACAATCTGTAGAAGAACGTTACCCAGAAGACCTAGCTAAGAAGGTGGCTACACTCAACAACAATTTTCAGTGTGTTTATATGGGAAAAAGATGCCATCTACCACTTCAAAGGCTAGAGAGGAGAAGTCCATGCCTGGCTTCAAACCTTCACACGGCAAGCTGACTCTCTTGGTAGGGGCTAATGCCATTGAAACCAATGCTCACTTACCATTCCAAAAGTCCTAGGGCCCTGGAGAATGTATGCGAAATCCATTCTGCTTGTGCTTTATAAATGGAACAACAAAGCCTGGATGACAGCACATCTGTTTACATCATGGCTTACTGAATACTTTAAGCCCACTGTTGAGATCTGCTGCTCAGAAAAAAGATCCCTTTCAAAATACGACTGCCCATAAACCATGCACCTGGTCACCCAAGAGCTCTGATGGAGACTACATGAGATTAATGTTGTTTTCATGCCTGCTAACACAACATCCATTCTGTAGCCCATGCATCAAGGAGTAATTTCAACTTTCAAGTACTATTATGTAAGAAATACATTTCAGAAATACATTTCACATGCCATAGACAGTGATTCCTCTGATTGGTCAGGCAAAGTAAGTCAAAAATCTCCTGGAGGCACCTGGGTGTCTCAGTTGGTTAAGCCTCTGACTTCAGCTCAGGTCATATCTTGTGGTTTGTGGGTTTGAGCCCGACATAAGGCTCTGTTCTGAGAGCTCAGAGCCTGCTTCAGATTCTGTGTCTCCCTCTCTCTCTCCACCTCCTCCACTCTCTCTCTCTCTCATTCAAAAATAAACATTAAAAAACTTTTTTAAAAAAAGAAAGAAAATCTTCTGAAAGAATTCACCATTCTAGATGCCATCAAGAACATTTGGAGTCATGGAAAGAGGTCCAAATATCAACATTAAAAGAAATTTGGAAGAAGTTGATTTCAACCCTCACGGATGATATTGAGGGATTCCAGACATCAGTGCAGATGTGGTGAAAATAGAAAGAGAACTACAAGTGGAGCCTGAAGATATAACCAAATTGCTGCAATCTTATGATAAAACCTTGCTTCTTATGGACGAACAAAGAAAGTAGTTTCCTGAGATGGAATACACTTCCTGTGAACGTGCTATGAAGACTGTTGAAATGACAACAAGGACTTAGAATATTACATAAACTTAGTTGATAAAGCTGTGGCAGAATTTGAGAGCACTGACAAGCACTATCACATAGCATTGTATGCTATGCGGAAAGCAGTCATGAAAGGAAGAGTCAATAGATTTGGCAAATTTCATTGTTGTCTTAACTTAAGAAACTGCCTCAGCCACCCTACCCTTCAGCACCCACCATCCTGACCAGTCAGCACCCATTGGCATTGAGACAGGATGCTCCACCAGCAAAAAGTTTTAATTTGCTAAAGGCTCACATGATGGTTGGCATTCTTTAGCAATGAGATATTTTTAAATGAAGGCATATTTATTGTTTTAAAGACATAATGCTATTTCACATCAAATAGACTATGGTGTAATGTAAACCTAACTTTAACATGCACTGGGAAACCAAAAAAATTCATGCAATTCACTTTATTGTGATAGCTGCCTAATACATTGGCCTGGATCTGAACCTTGTATCTCCAAGGTATGCTAGCACTGTGAGCAATTGGTTAAGGACATATACTCTCTCTAATCACATAGTCTTGACCTCTGCAGAACCTAGGAGCCAAAGTCTTAATATTTAAGCATTGCAGCAACAGTTCTAAATGTGGTGACCCCAACAAATTCACTCAGCGGGGGTTTCTATACTTGATACCCCTTGTATGTTTGTTTTCTACAGAGGAGGGAGAGGATCTTGCTTAAAATCACTATAAAGATTATTAATTCGGAGTTTTTTTTACTCCCTTTAACAAATTATTTTTAAGAAAATTAAAAAAAAGTGAATATGACAATCTAGATTCATAGAATGCCAAAAATTAAAAGAATTTGATCATTGAAACCCATTGTACTCAAAACTGGGGCAATTCCTAAAGGAAAAATAATCTCAGCCTGCTGTTACTATTCAGATCTTATTGGTCTAGAATGAATCCCAGGATCTAGTATGATTAATAGACACACATTTATTTTTGATATGCTGACATGTGAATTTGCATTTTTACCACTAAATTTCTAATTGAGCCTTTTCACTTTATATATGAAAACATTTGAGATCATGAGAAGAAAAATGCTTTTCCCAGACTCTTTGGACTCTCCCAGCTCATGGATTGACCCATAACAAGGCTACAATCATAGTTCAAGTCTTCCGAATTCCAGTCCAGTGTTCCTTATATTATCAGACACTGCCTCCTAGAAGGTCAAACACCTGGGCATCCATGTTCAACATATACTTTTTGAGCCCATACTGAATGCCATTGGCCACATTAGATCACAGTGATAGATACATAAAATGGGAAACTTGAAGTCACAGAATTTAGCCTAGTGGGGCAGAATAAACAAATAAATAAGCCCTCAAATCTTGCAAGTGTTCATTCTTATAGTTATGGCACTTGTTAACATAACTCCTGTTTATTAATAATCTTACTGCAGAAAGGTAGATCCAAATGAAACACAAGAGTTCATCCAATCCTCCCAAAACCCTATGAGAAGTCACAGTTGCAGTTCTCATTTTGGAGACAAAAGGGGCTTTGAGGAGGCAACTCTAACAAAACTTAATGAATAATAATACATGGTTGGGAGGCAAACTCTGTCCTGTCCACTCTGTAGAATGTTGAGTACTTAGGCCTCTTCTTCAGACACAGGGTACAGGGGGTGGGGACAGGGTGGGAGGAGAGGGGGCAGGCAGGAGGACTGTCCCCTGTCATGTGAGAGTGGTGCCACTACATTCAACCCAACTGGAATGACACAATACCTCAGGAAAGTAGCAATTACTATTAACAGCACACTGCCACCCTCCACAGTCACCCTTAGCACAACCACTTCTCATCTCTCCCGGTGACACCTGTGTCCTCTGTAGAGACCCCTTAGCTCTTCTGGAGACAAACCATGAAGAAAGGGTAAGGAGTATACAAAACCATGATATCCTGTGGTGCCAGGACAGAATCCGTCCAAGTTATAATTACAGAACAAAAAGAACATGCCATCTACAACCGAGCATGTATTTGTAGATCTTTATACAACCCTAACAATCCCATGAGTGAAAGATTTTTCCTATCCAGGGACTGTAAGAGATGTTTTCGTTTCTTCAAATGTTATCTCAGGAGAATAAGTCAGACCTGAAAGACCTAGAAAAAGCTAGAAAAGAGGCTGGGTGCTGAGTGTGCTCTGAGTAACCCAGAGGCTCTGAGTTTGATGGCCTCAGGGAAGAGTCAGAGCGGAAGCAGGTTCTCTCCTCCGGCTCATTTTCAACACCTGCTCCGGAGATTTCCTGGTCTGGAGCCACGCAGACCTGGATCCCAGTCCTTAACAGCCATAAACAAGTCCCTAAAAACTAAAACAGGGTTGTTCTAAAGATTAAATCAAGTCTAAGTATGTGGTATGCATTTATAGTAGTGCTCTTTTCAATATCATGTTATAATTATTACAGATCTGAGATCAATTAATATTAACATATCCAAATACTTTTATATTAATATATGAATTAATATATCTAAACATAAAATATGCAAGTGTCCCTTTTTTTAAAGAATTCAGGAGTCTTGGGACATCAAGGTGGTTTAGTCGTTTAAGCAAATGACTCGGTTTCAACTCAGGTTGTGATCACATGGTGAGTTCAAGCCCTGCATTGGGCTCTGCACTGACAGCATGGAGCCTGCCTGGGATTCTCTCTCTTCCTCTCTCTCTTCCCCTTCCCTGCTCATGCTGCCTGTTTCTCAAAATAAATAAGTAACCTTAAAAAAAATAAAAGCAAGGCACCTGCATTGCTCAGTCAGTTAAGGGTCCAAATTTGTCTCAGCCCATGATCTTGCAGTTGGTAAGTTCAAGCCCCGCATGGGGCTCTCTGCTTTTAGTGCAAAGCCTGCTTCAGATCCCTTGCCCCCCGCTCTCTGTTCCACTCCTGCTCGTGCTCTCTCTCTCTCTCTCTCTCAAAAATAAAACATTAAAAAATAAATGAATACAAATTTAAAAAAGCCCTAAAAGGTCTGTTAAAAATTCCCTTTTTCAAAATTGATTTCAGCTGAATGAAAGAGTTAAATATTGATGTTGAAATAGTATCAATATAATTGATTAATTACAGTAAATTGATGAATTCAAATAGAATGGTTCATATCCACAGAAATCTTTTATTGAGGACTCCTTGAGTGTCTGGAAATGTACCATGTAACATCTTGGAGAAGGTAATATTTTTTTTTCTCATCTTGTAAATAAGGAAAGCAAAAGCCAAAGAGAATTCATGATTTACTCAATACCATTCAGCCAATAACTGACAAATCTGGGATTCAGGTCCAGATTGATCTAAGTCCCTAGATATTAAACTCAGAATGTAATGTCAAGAATTAAACAGAATTATCATGAGTTGATCAGACCAAAGCAAAACAGGGTAGGGGTATAACTACTATATCCCAGACTTTTTGTGTTTTATTTAGTTAATTATCATTTTTTTTTCTTTCTGCATAAGCTGAGGCTCCTTTCCTCCATATTTTTTAGAACCCTATAGTCCTAAATGGTCTCTGAATTTTTTGTAAATGGGTATAAATCCCAAATCACTTACTAGTTGCATGATGGTGAACAAGGTTCATATGAGGATAAAGACGGTAAATTTCTCTCTCATTTTCACAACAAAAATCACCGAGTGTTTACTACACAGTGAATACAAGATAAATCTTATTTTATATTATTGTATATTTCATCTTTTCAATTTTATCATCCACTTTCATTCATTCTACCTACTTGTGAAGATTTTTTTTCCTTATGATTTCACTATCTATGGCATTTTTACTTCCCTCATTTAATTCCTATGTAAGAAAAATAAATCCATAGTCCTGACAACTCATAAATAAAAGCATGGTTTCTAGGAGGTGTTTGTTTAATGGGTTTATGAATGAAATTTGTACCGGACAGTCAGAGTGAAGTAAATTTTTGTGCTAATAGACAAGAACTGGATATTTGGGGAAGCAGTTGTTGGAAATTCAGGCATGAGAATAAGCTGAGAGAAAAATGCTCTCCAAGGACACAGGACTGAAAAAGACTTTAAAGAGCATAAAATTTCATTAAAGACTTGTACGTTGTATCTACTCTATGGTATATATTAAAAATTCTCCCTGTTTTCAAAAAGCCTTAGTGAAGTCAAATTTTCACTGATTTGTGTGTGTGTGTGTGTGTGTGTGTGTGTGTGTGTGAGTGGATTATTTTTGAAGACCATGATGAGTTGCACATCCGGGTCCGAGAGGCAGAAGGGCAGTACACAAGGTCACAGGAGCTTGAGGTGAGTGGACATTGCACAGAAGTCACCAGGAATCCACAGGTATTGTTCTGAGGTCTAAGGCTTACCAAGGCCAAATAATCCCATCCATTTCTCAAAGGCCACAGAGGCGCCAGCTGATTCTTGGGGTGTATGAAGATTTGATAAATACACTGGCGATGGCCTCATCTGAATCATGTTTGTTATGAGTTGAATTGGGCCTCCAAAATATGTTGAGGTCCTAACCCTCAGTATTTGTGAATGTGACCTTTGGTATTAGAGTCTTTACTAAGGATCAAGTTAAGATGAGGTCATGGGGGTGGGTCTTAGTCCAACATGATTGTCCTTATAAGTAGAGGATGTTTGGACACAGAGATAGACACATATAGAGGGAAAATGTGAAGACACAGGGAGAACACTGACTACAACCCAAGAACATAGGAGGCTACCAGAAACTAGGTGAGAAGCAGAACACAGACGGTCCCCCAGAGTCCTCAGAGGTAAAGAAGCCCTTACACACCTTAATTTCAGAGGGCTGGCCTCCAGAACTCTGAGTCAGTAAATACCTGTTGTGTAAACCACCTAGTCTGGTGCTTTGTTACGGCCTATCTAGCAAACTAACACAATGCCTGAGGGAAGAGAATCCCCACTGGGAATCTTAATTACAGCTGATGAGCACTTGAATTATCCCTTTCTGTATATAATTACTTAATTCCTTATGGAGTAATCTCATTGTGATATTTATCTTGTCCATAATTTTTTTTAATTCAGCTAACTTTCATCAAATGCTTCCTGACCAAAAATACTTACATATGTGGGTCATTGAATCCCCCTATCAATTGTATGAGCCTGGCATTATTATTATCCTAATTCTATAGAAGAGAAAACTGAGACACAAGAATATTAAACAGCCTGCCTAAGGTCACAGAGCTAGGAAATAGCTCCCCTTGGGCTGCACCTGTGTGGACTGATGTCAGAGCCTGCATACTCAGACACTAGAGGATACTGCCCTAGTAGGAGTTAAACCCACTTTTCCTGCACCTTTCATTCTAATAGCCCTAAAACAAAAGCTAATGGGATATTAAGATTTCTTTTTAATATGAAATCATGCTGGCCACTGGTGGTCAAAGTTCTCCTTTCTTTCCTTCTTCCCTCCCTCCCTCTCTCCCTCTCTTTCTCCCTTCCTTTGCTCTTTCCTTCCTTCCTTCCTTTCTCCTTTCCTTCCTTCCTTCCTTCCTTCCTTCCTTCCTTCCTTCCTTCCTTCCTTTCTTCCTTCCTTTCTTCCTTCCTTCTTCTTTAAATGTTCAATGTAAAAAATAATCAATCAATGGACATTTATACAGAAGTTTTAGTCATAAGCTATGATTACAGCAATGCCACATTTTAATGTGCTCATTTAAATATTTATCAAATACTTATGCTTTGCTAGGAAAAATATTAGGTGCCAAATTTACAATTATGAGTAAGTTTTAGCCACCATACTTAAGGAGACTAGTATACTTTCCTAACTCTATGGAGAGGGAGGGAGCACAATGGAGCACCAAACGCAGTCTTGCCTGACTCAGTGCTTCCTAATCTTACTATGGGAGCAGGTACATGAATATATGCATGTCCTTCAGATCAGGTTCCATATCACTTGATCCTAAGATGAGAATAGTAAGCACAGTGCAGTGGGTGTGAAGCTCTTTCACCTCACCCTGGGCAATATGTTTCAACTACTTTACCTAATGTAGTGAATATTGTTCCTATTCAATATCCATCCTAGCTCTCCTTCCTTTCTAACAGAAGCCTGAATTTGTTCAGGATGACAGTGGCCCAGCCATAAACCTCAACTTCCCAGACTCCCTGGCAACTAGAAATGGTTTTATGATATAATGAGGTGCATGGGTGGCTCAGTCAGTTAAGTGTCCTACTTAGGCTCATGTCATGATCTCATGGCTTGTGGGTTCGAGCCCCATGTCGGGCTCTGTGCTGACAACTCAGAGCCTGGAGCCTGTTTTGGATTCTGTGCCTCTAGCTCTCTCTCTCTCTGCCTCTCTCTCTCTCTCTCTCTCTCTGAAATAAGGAAACATTAAAAAAAATTTAAATGGCATAGTTGTGGCTAAAGGAGCCTGTAGAGACTCCCTGGAATATTTATTTTAATACAGGTGCTACTCTTTCCTCCTTCATTATTTCTTTTCCTTTCTCTCTAGAACTTGGACATGAGGTTGGAGCTGGAACAGCCATGTAAAGACTATGGGTGACGAGGTATAAGTGACAAAAGCCGTATGCTAAGTACCAAGGATAAAGATGTAACTTGATCAGACCTTCAGGCTTTTTATTGAGAGGGAAGGAAAAAGAAACTCTTGTGTGATTAAGCAACTAAAGTTATATATCAATTTCATAGAGCCTAATCCAATTTCCAACTGATGAATGATAGGAAATCAGTTATAGCTCCAGAGAAAAGACTCACAGATAGGAACATTTCTGAATCTTCTAATGAAATAGCTGAGTTTTTAACTCAGCAGCCTAACGTAAAAGCCACTAATAAATAAGGTCTTCTCAGCCGCACAGGTGATACAATCAGCATGTTACTATCTCACTCGGAAATATTCACAGACAGCCCAGGGTGGAAAGGCAGAGCCCCAAACAAGAAATAAAAGGGATTCAGTACAAGCAGCAAAAGAAAATAAAATTTAAAAATACACTTGATAGCTTCAGATAAAGTGTTTAAAAAGGTCACAAAAATGAAAGGAAAAGAAGTAGATATCAGAGAAGACAAAAAGAGCAATAGTGAGCTCTGGGAAATTTAAAGATGTGTTAGCATACATAAAAAGGAATTCACTAAGGATGACAAAATAAATTTGAGAGACTCTCAAATTTGAAGAAATATGAAGAAATATGGGAGGATAAAAAGGAAGTGGTGGAAAAGTCCTTGAATGCTGAATGAAAACACTGGGAGAACGGAGATGAGGTCTGGGTATACAGGGAAAGGCATGTGATAAGAGAGAGCAATCCTTATCCCCCATACCAGAAAGACAATAGGTAAGGCCTGAAATAAAGAGTTAGCCACTGAACTGACTGAGGTACCCAGGTGCCCCTATGTAAAAGTTTTAAATTAAACATAGGGGTGCCTGGGTGACTCAGTTGAGCATCCTACTTTTGATTTCAACTCAGGTCATGATCTCATGGTTTGTGGGATGAAGCCCCACATTGGGCTCTGTGCTAACAGCAAGGAGCCTGCTTGGGATTCTCTCTCTCCCTCTCTCTCTGCCCCTGCCCTACATGGACACATGTGCTTGTGTTATCTCTTTCTCTCAAGATAAACACATAAACATTAAATAATAAAAAATAAAATGACATACATATTAATCATTGTTTCTAGTGATAAACTAGTAGTTTATCACTACTATGGATGTACATATTTTCTACACATTTATCAAGTTATTTACCTTTTAGTATCAGGTCTTTATCATAATCTTGATTCTGTGACTTTTATGTATTCCCTCATTTAGTCATTTTTTCTTCAACTATTTATTCAGCCAGCACCAGTCTAGGTACTGGGAATATAGCAGTGGACACAGAAGACTCTCAGAATGTTCACTCTCCACTGACATCAAGGTTTTATTTTGGGAGTGTTGGGATAGTGTGACCTTGACTAAGTCATGTAATCTATTTGAGTTTTGGATTCCTGAATTTTTTGAGAATGTATCCAGATTAGAATATTCTGTGCTAAAGAAAACATCTCACAAAGCAGTATTTTAATATTCAAAGAGTCAAGTTCACAGTTATCTCTAGCACTTATCAACTGAACTATTGGGGATGAGGCCATCAACAGCACAAAATGATCACCACATTTCTCTCTAGTGCTAAAAGGCAGATTACCCAATTCTGCATCTAGTCACTTGATTTTGTCTAAATATTGATGTTATTTGTAGAATATGCAGTCTATATTCATTCCATTCTTTTTCTATGCTTATGTTAAAAAGAACCTAATAAAACTATTGAAAATCAAAATGCACTCAACTGCGTACAATGCAAAACAATGATTCTGCTGAACACAGCAGCTATAAAATGTATCCCAATTCCCTGCCCATCAACTCGAATTCTGAGACTATTTTGTAAATATGCAGAGACAAGCCTTTTTTATATTTAATGGAAGGTCAAGAGTTTTGAAAGTGCAGAGGTATAAGGCAGGTAGGAATATATTATCATATACACATTAAACAACATATTGGAAAGAGAAACATACCAGGTACATTGCCAAGTACAAGACCAGTACCTGTGACGTCTACCACCCTGGTTTATGGCAGGCTCACTTCTGAACTTGGTCACCACAAAAGCCCCCAGGCTAGATTTCCTGCATCTGCTTTGCCCCCTGCTCCACGGAGTCATCAGCTAGAGTGATGTATTGAAAATACAAGCTGTATCATAGCATTCTTCTTCCCCAAATCTCCATGGACCTTCCCATAAGGGCAAATTCCCTGCAATAATCTAGAAAAGTATTTGTTGAATGCAAGAATCAATCAATCAATCAATCAATCAATCATCACCAGTAAACCTTGGGTCACATGCAGAACTGAATGCTTGCCCTCAGTGACTTATTAGGTGTTAAAATCAACTTAAAACCAATTTGAACATTGGAAAACCATTAAATCCTGGGAAACAGGACAAGTTGTGTGAATATGGACTTTTTGAGAGGTTAGAAAAAAAAGGTGATGTGGACCATAGATGTTGGGATTCCATGTATAGCAGACACACACAGGACAGCATTAAGATACTGACTTGATGTGTCAAATTTAGAAGTGATAGGCCCATCTTGAAGGTGGAAGACAAACTTGGAGTTCAAATAAACTCTTATCTGGCATCCAATAAATTGCAACTTGATTAAGTGGTATCTTTGCACATATATAATACAAATCCAATTAATATTCTCATTAGTCTTTCAGACCCTGAATTCAATTGCGATTCAACAAGAAGAGATTAAATTATACACAGCCATCAGGAGAGCACTGGTTCTATTTTTATTGCATTCTAATTATTTGAAAATTGGTAGTCTATGTACATATGGCAACTTCTCAATGATCTGAATATTGGATTAAGTGAAACACCCTGGCATTGACAACTAACTGAGTTGATTTCATCTAATGAGATAGAGATGTGGGAAACAGCTATGGGCCCTTCACAACAAGCTGAAATCTTTCTACAGATTCTTTGGCAAAGAAAGAAGAAAAATAAATTCTATAAAAGCCACGTCTGCCTCCTTCACCAGAAAACTTTTAAGTTCTGGGCATGGTTTGTTGTTTGCTTTTTAAATTTTTTTTTTAATATTTATTTATTTTTGAGAGAGAGCAGTGTGATCAGGGGAGGGGCAGAAAGAGAGAGAGAGAGAGAGAGAGAGAGAGGGAGACACAGAACCTGAAGATAGGCTCCAGGCTCTGAGCTAGCTGTCAGCACAGAGCCTGACGTGGGGCTTAAACTCACGAACCATGAGACCATGACCTGAGCCAAAGCCGGATGCTTAACCAACTGAGCCCCCCAGGTGCCCCTGCTTGGGTAATGTCTCAAATGGAATGGTTGGTTCCCTGGTATCAGTATACAATCACCAAAGAGACATTAAACAACACATTAAGAAAAACATATATATATAAGGGAAGATTTCCTAAGTAAAAGACATTATCAATTTAGGTAAAGCTTAGAATAATGTTTCCAAAATTTCAGTTGTTCACAACCACCTTTAATATCTTTACATAAAGCCATATTTCACTTACACTATTGTTATTTTTTAAATTGCTTCATTTAATTTACACTTAAATACTACTTATAAGGGAATATTATATCACTATCAAATTGCAGAGAAGTATCATTTGCGATAAAGAGGTAATTATAAATATAAATACAATGAAACAATATTGTTTTGGAGTTTTAGGTCTGAGCTCGGGACTGTTACCTCTTTTCAAAGAAGAGACAAAAGAAATTATTTTTGATGTGTTAAAGACTGGTACCAAAAAGAGACTGTCTCGTTTCTACCAAAAAGAGACAGCCTGAATTCTATAATCAAAGGGTTGAACTAGGATTAGGAAGGGTATAAACACCTCCCTACTAATATGATGTTAGCAATGATATCCCTATCACCAAAAACCATCTTACATCATCATGATACTTTCATTAAACTTTGGGAAACCATGATTTAGAACAATGACTTTCACTTTTTATTTGACTATCACTCACTGGTCATAAATCGGGCAACACACAGACACACAACCACACACATAATTGAAACAAAAATTTTGTGAAACAATACTTACCTTAACCATATGCAATGCCCTCTGATTTTTTTTATTTCATTAAAAATGCACAAAAATGATTTCTTAATCCAATAATGGCATATGACAAATAGTTTGTAAAACACCAACTTGGAGGAATGTATTAGAGTGGTGTTATTCCCATTTTAATATTTGGGAAGCATTTGCCTTAACAGAAGTATGAATTACAAGATGGTAAGGGATCAAAGAGCTACATTAATTTTAAAAATGTCCACGATATCTTTTATAAAGAGTACTTTTTTTAATAATTCCAATCCTGACCTTCAGAGAGAATCTGTTGTGTATCCGTTTTATATGCATTAACCACAGTGAATCCGTAGGATTTGAGATTCAGGAAATATTAATACAGTTAATTAATCAAAATAGATTCTAAAGTTTGTGTGTATGTACGTGTGTGTGTGTGTGTATGTGTATGTGTGTGACGCCAGATTAAATAAAATTTAGATATTTAAAAAATATATTTTAACAACTGGTATCTTCACTACAGGACTTTTCATAATTTTTAAAATGTTAATGAGCATTGTCATTTTCCCAGAGGTGCATGTGATCAAGTGTTTTGCAAAATGTCTTGAGCATAATATATTTCCTAGGTAGAACATATCGTAAGATATATATTTCTCTTGATATGCATTGACTAACTGTGCTACTGTTTTCATCTTTTCCTATTTTCTATGCCTCTATGATGCTCTTTGCCTCGGCTAGATGAGTAATCACTCTTTCTTAAACACAATACAAATTTTCCATCTCCATTCCTTATTCATAGCACCTCCATCACTACTAGCTCTATTCAACTGTTAAACAGTATCTATTCTCTACACAAATACTTGCACACAAAATAGCCAACATATAGAAACAATCCAAATGTCCACCAGTGAGTGGATGGTTAAAGAAGATGTAGTATATCCATAAATGGAATACTGTGCAGCATTAAAAAGTAATACATTAGTGATATATGCTACATAAATGGATCTCAAACATTAAATACAAAGGCAAGACACAAAAGGCCACATATTATGTGAACACATTTGTATAACATTAGAAAAAGACAACCTATAAAGATAAAAACATTACCATTCCCTGGAGCTATGGGTGGGAATGGAAATTAAGTGTTGGGCAAGAGGGATCCTATCAGGATAATGGAAATGTTCTAAGACTGCATGGATATGATAGTTGGACAACATGATGAATTTACTAAAGTTACTGAACTGTATATCTAAAATGGGTAAATTTTGTGGAATATAAATTATGCCTCATCTAAAGTTATTAAAAATTCCAGCCAACTGGCTGGCCAATCAGCCACCCATCTATTCATCCGTTCCTCTTCCCTTCAAGATTATTTCATGCTCAATCTGAACGTGGCTTTTCTTGTCTTGAAGGAACACACATTTTGTTTTTATATATCTTGGACCCTGTCGTGTGCCTTCTTTGTATTGTATTTGAGCATTTGTCTAATATCCTTACTGGGCTATAAGTTTTTGCAGGTACAAACTATAGTGGACTACTCCATGTAAAAATATTGTTGAAAGTATAGGATGCAAATGCTATTTAATGAAGGTTAACAGTAATAAAAATACATGTGAAAATGTCCCATGTGGGTATTCGTAAATTGGCTACTCTGAAATGTGGAATTTAGCCTTTGTTATTTAAGTTTAAAAAGTAGTTTAATATCTCAACACATCAGCTACCAATTCAAGGAGTAATAAAACTAAAAGCAAAGGCGGCAACATCAGGAGGAGTTACCTTACCAAACACTTACTTCACATGCTTCTCATTCTGTGGATATTATTCCAGAGAGAGAAGCTAGACCCAGTGAAGTTAAGTCACTTGTCTTAGGCTGGGTGCCCTGGATGACACAGAGCCTGAGCCAGATTCTCATGCAAATGGTTTATGGAGGGTATGTTTTCAAGAGAAATGAAAAATGAGATGTAGAAAGCAAGAAAGGAAAAGAGAAGGAGTCTAGTCCTGGGGGAATTGAGCAAGATAAAGAGGAAAGCAGAGTCTGTCCTGTCTTGAGGCAAGGGAGTGAGGCTTAAATATAGCTACTGTCCCAGCTATTGTGTGTGTGTGTGTGTGTGTGTGTGTGTGTGTGTGTGTGTGTGTAACTCCCAAGCACCCTGGCTACAATCACTGAAGGGTAAACCTCCAATGTCCACAGCTGTGGAATAGGCACCGTCACCCAAAAAAGGGTCTCTAGGAGACCTAGGTAGGTACCATTAACATCTTGCTAAAGCCCTTGGCTCAAATCACACCCTTAGTAAGAATACCTCAGATTCAAACCCCTATAATTGTGATCTCTACATCAGTACTTTTAACTCTTTACTTTTTTTTTTTTTTACTTTTGTATCACATTTGCTATTTTCTGTCCTTAGAACACACAACACACACAAACACACGCACAAACCCTCCCTGTTATGGCCTAGGTTGATCCATTAGCATCTATTTTTAAATTAAATATTAATTCAAACTAGGATAATAAAGTCAACTATTTGACACCCTTCTTTAATCTTGCTTTTAATGAATAGATAAAAATAATTTTTAATTACATGCATTATTTAAAGAGAGCCAGAGGAACTTGGATGTTGCTTGAAAACAGTTGACTTCTTCCAGCATTTTCCCACCTCAAATCTTCTTTAGACTGAAACTGTCTATGAATAAAGATTTGCTCAGAAGCTTGGCTCAGACAATGCCCCAATCACTGCACATTCCAAATGAGCCAGTCTCAGGGAAATTACTATGTTTTAAAAAAATTTTTTTAATCAGAAATAAAATCATAAAGGCCAGGGGAAATTTGATGTTAGAAACTACAATCTAAACAACAAACAAACAAAATCAGACCATGACATAATGCCCGCTATCCAGATCTGCACAAAAGAACTGGCTGCGTTCCAACCATGGCATGACTTACTGCAATACTACAAAGCACTGTTTATAAAGAATGACTAACTCTAAATGAAAATTGCTCCTCTGAGCCCGTGGAGCCTATGTTCATCCATTTCTGTCCTTCCCCCAATTGGGCATCCTTTCCATTTAAATGCAGATATTCAAAGGGATTTCTATGTCCTCCACTTATCTTGCATAGCTCTCTTTTCCCCGTATCTCTCTTGTTTTGCCTATTTTGAAAACCAGGCTCAGAGCTCTCAACTGCAGAATAAGTAGCCAAGAGTTCAGAACATTTGAAGTAAATAGAACGTTCGATTGTGTGTGTGTGTTTCTTGCAGAAATTAAATGCTACCTGGATGCCTGCCCGTGATGAGGCCACAGTGCCCTGTTACAGTGACATAGTCATTGGTTGAGTAGGTGAGAATTCACATGGTTAGCGTATCATGTGACAAATGGCACCTCAAACTGGTTACATCTTAAGCCACAAAAGTGACAAGATGAGGAAGTATTTTGGGGTGAAGGAAGTATGAGGCCAAAACCAAGACCCTGGAAGCATTTTCTCTGAAAAGGGAATCTCATAGACTGAGGCACATATATCCGAATTTAAACCATAGCCAGAAGCGTTTCTCTTCAATGTGCAATTTGCAAAACCCTTCCCTAGGGATGCCTGATGTCTGTCAGAAACCTCTGTGAATTTCTTTCCATTCGTTGGAGAGAAGGGAAGGGAGGTAATATTTGTGACATATGTTTATGCTTTTCATCTGTTATTTACTTTTTACAATGAGTCTTTTGGGATAATATTATCCTTATTTTGTTGACAGGAAAACTGAATTACATTAAAAATAGAAAGTAAGGGTGCCTGGGTGGCTCAGTCGGTTAAGCCTCCGACTTCCGTTCAGGTCAGATCTTACGTTCGTGGGTTCGAGCCCCACGTCAGGCTCTGTGCTGACAGCTAGCTCAGAGCCTGGAGCCTGCTTCCGGTTCTGTGTCTCCTTCTCTCTCTGCCCCTCCCCCTCTCATGCTCTGTCCCTCTCTGTATCAAAAATAAATAAAACATTAAAAAAAATTAAAAAATAAAATAAAATAAAAATAAAAAGTAAAAGAATGAACACAGATTCACTAGGAGACGGAGATTAGATTCAAAGCCAGACCCTTTTGACCCCAAATGTCATGTTCTTTCCACTCTTCTATGCTGACTAGAGCTTAATACAACATTTTCCAAATGTGTTCTGTTGGATGTTAATGGGAGGCAAGCGTTGTTGAGAGTTCAACAAAGGCAGGCCTGTTTGTTTACAAGATTTCCCAACACTTTAAATATGTCCACGTATATTCTACGGGTCTACCGGGGGCCGACAGTTCAGTGTTTCCTAAACTCCATGACCTTAGAGGCCTTCTCCTGCCTGACCTTCAAACTCTACTGAAAATACTCAGGAAACTACTGTTACTCAAACAGTACTCCACAGCAGGAGAAAAGAGAGAACAGATACCCAAAGGGCTTAAGATTTCATTTCACAGACTTCTATGTGGCCCCAAATTTTCTGAATCTGCATTAATTTAGGAAAGAAAAACAAAGAAATGATGTATATGAGTCTAGATAAAACAATTATAATGATGCTAATAACACTAGCATATTTCCATTAGAATGCATTTATAAGTATATGAAAATAAAGATGCACTAAACAAAGTTCCATATGCCTTATAATCACTGCGTAAGACAGAAGTGAGACTATATTCATGTACAAAAAAGAGAATATAGGGGCACCTGGGTGGCCCAGTCTGTCGGGTGTCAGACATCGGCTCATGTCATGATTACACAGTTTGTGAGTTCAAGCCCTGAATCAGGCTCTGTGATGACAGATCAGAGCCTGGAGCCTGCTTCGGATTCTGTTTCCCTTTCTGCCCCTGCCTTGCTCATGCTCTCTCTCTCTCTCTCTCTCTCTCTCTCTCTCTCTCAGTCTCTCTCTCTCTCTCTCAAATAAACATCTAAAATTAAAAAGAAAAGAGAGAATACATTCATGTAATGTCTGATGAGTATTAAAATAATAAAGCAATAATAGGTAAGGCCAGGCCCTGTTCTAAGTGGCTGGTATGTGTTAATACATTTAATCATCATAACAAGCCTCTGAAACAAACATTGTTTTCTCCACAGAACAGATGAGGAACCCATGGCACAGGTAAGTTACTTTATTTTTCAAAATCCTACTAGTAACTTGTCCAAGCAAGCATGTGCCAGAACCTGGTACCAACTGGTTTTCAACAATTCTATATTGCTTATGACCCACTTAAACCTATTTTGCAAAGGAGCCTAGATGCCTTTGGAAGGCTTCTTTAGCCTATGTGAAGACTAATAAGGGCTCTTACTGTTTTATTTCCCTTTAAACTTCTACCCCCATCTTCCCCTCTTTTAAATTTCCACCCCCACCCTCCCTACCTTCTACCCCTTCTTTACTGGGAATTATAATTTGTAAGTTTAAAATTTTTATAATTTCATAATATTATTTATCATTTATAAGTTAAATTATATGCATTATATTAAAATATTTTATTTTTAAATTTTTTTCAGGTTTATTCATATTTTTAGAGAGATGGAGACAGAGCATGAGTGGGGGAGGGACAGAGATAAAAAGAGACACAGAATCCAAAGCACAGAGCCCAAAGTGGGGCTACCACCTATGAATTGCGTGCTCATGACCTGAGACAGAGTTGGATGCCTGAGCTATCCAGTTGCCTCTATAAAAAATATTTTAGAATAAAAAACTATAAAATTGGCTTAGCAATATAAAAGTAATATTTCACAGTCATTTGTCTGACTTCCTTATTCATAGCCTTTGCTGAGCATCTATTAAGTACTGCTCAGGGGATTAAGCATATGTTAAATACTTTCTGCCTGCAGAGAGACATTTGGGTCTCCTGGGGGCGGGGGAGGTGCCTGGCCCCCAGGAGCAGAGTTTCCTCCAGCAGTGGCAGGAGTTGGGTTGACTCATGCCTAGCTTTTCAGGAAGTCCTGCTTGTTCCCAGAGGCGCATGTACAGCTACATGGTGGCCAGCCCAGGTGGGGCCAGGCGCTCCGCATGCATTGGCTCCCAGACAGCTCCCTGCACAGTGCTCACAGAGCCTGTCACCTGCCTTTTTTTTTTTCTTTAAAGGTTTAACCAGGTACAGATGTGTGCTTAGGCTATAGGAAAAACATATGCAAAACAATATTTTGTTCCTCAAAGGAACTTGAGGTAAGTAGAAGCCATTATCAGTATTAAAAAAAAAATTAAAAGAAGTACTAACCACTTAGACTTGATTTTGAAAACAAATTAACAGTTATTAAAAACAAGAAGAGTAAATGCCCACACCATGCTTATTCTGAGCCCAGCACTTCAGATGTCATATGAATACTATTATCTCCTTTTTACTGATAAGGAAACTGAGGTACAGAAAGGATAGGTGGTGTGCCCAGGATTACAAAGCAGGTAAGTGTCTGGACTGAGGTTTGAATTCAGGCCAACAGATTCCAACGTGCATGCTCCTGTCCCCCTCAGGCCCCCTGGGACACAGGGTGAACCAGGCATTGGTTGAGTGGCCCCTCTCAGCTGGCTGCTGCACTTGATGTTGGAGAGACATCAGTATTCACAGGAATGCACTGACATTGGTCTCATCTCAACTTGTTGGAGAAGAAGAACTAACTAGTAGATAACTAGTAGTAGTGGAGTCTGGATGAAAACACAAGACAGATGACAGGAAGGAAGGAAGGAAGGAAGGAAGGAAGGAAGGAAGGAAGGAAGGAAGGAAGAAAGGAGGAAGGAAGGAAGGAAGAAGGAAGGAAGGGACTGTTTGAAGCCAATGCTGTGTTCCTTCCATAGCATCCACATTGTGAGGGACTTGATCTTAGACTTGAAAGGCGCTAATCATATTTTCCTTTGTATTCCCAGACTTCAGCCTAGCAGCTCAAAGTAGCGTTCTTTTTTATGCCTCAACGTGCACCGACTTGAATCAAGGTCAACCTAGTCTTCATTATTTAAAAAAAAAAAAAAAATCTAGTAATGAAAAAGGAAAATTAGGTGGATGATCCCTATGGCTGAATTTTAAAAAGTACTTTTGAAAAAAAAATAAAATGTGTGAGAACTTCTTAGACGTTTTTGTTAGGGACTCAGGTAATGGACTCTGCACGGATCTTAAACGCTTCCTTGTACTTCCTGTCGCTTCTTTCCTTTTAATCTGTCCCCCATATTTTCCCCATATTAAATAACTCTTACCTAGGCTTTTGCATGAATGATGCTCACTCAGATGCAAGCAAGCTGCTGTTCAAGAAAGAAAATTACTGAGGCTGCGGAGAACAGGAACGCAGCAGCCATGGCCCCTGCCCCCTCTGCTCTGCCCCACCCTTCCCCACACATCGGACCCCCAGTTCAATTTCCCCTTTCAGAGGAAATGAAGCAAAAACACATCAGTAGAGTGAACTAGTTTATGCCCAAGAATCATAAAACTGCAATTCCTCGTAAAAGGTGCAGAAAATGAGCTCCTCCTTTAGGTAAGTGAGGCTCTTAGGCAAAATATCAATATCCTAGTCCCTTGGTAGCTTCCTTGACATAGGAATATTTATAGAGACAGTTCTTTATCAACCACTGAAGAAAATGTTTGACTTGAAGTTGAAAAATGACTTCCAGGTATGAAACTCTGCCCTTAGTTCCAAGATATTTCTTCTGAGTTATCTTATTTTTAAAGATAAACATAGAACTCTTCCATTTTATATATGTTTTATGGATCAAAAAAATGCTTTTCATTTTAAATTGATAAATGACTCTCCTCCAATGGGCACTGCAGTTCTCCTACTGGAAAAAATAATGTGCATTTCATATTGATATTCTTTTCCCTTTAAAAGTAACCTCTAAAAATTATATAAAAGCATGTCAAAAATGTACAAGTTCAAAGAAAAAAAATGAAAAATGCCAGTGTTCATTCTCCCTCTATCCTCTGTATTTTGTAAATGGGATCATTATTTTGCATCCTGTCTTGAATCTTGTTCTTTTAACATATGAAATATATTCTGAATATCTCTGTAACACAGTGGTATTTGTCAGTCTCATGGGTCATATGCTGGGTAAGTTGGGGAGATTTATTAGCATGAGGATCAAATAAAGTTCTTGCCCAAACTATGTAAGTTCAGAATTGAAGTGTGGCCTAAGAAGATGCCATTGAACAGGTCAAAGGGGATCTCAAGCTTAGGAGCAGCAGCATGTTGGGACCCAGGAGAGGCATTCAAGAAAATACAGACAGGGTCCTTCCAAACTCAAGGAGAGAGATACACAACCTGGTGACCAAGAACCAGCAAAGGAGAGGTGACTCATCTGGGCACTTAACAGGGGCCAAAACTAGTCATTCTAAGTACTTAATATCTGTTAAATATGTATTAGTTTCAGACAACAGTCTGTGAGTTAGATTCAGGGAAGTCATTTAGAGAAGAATCTGTATCAGGAAGGTTAAATAACTTGACTAAGATCATACAACTAGTTAGAGTAGAGTTTGTAAGGCTTTCTAATTACAAAGCATAGCATTTTCCATTTGGGCTCACACTTAAGCTTCATTCCTTCTCTTTTTTTCATGAGACCCTCTCTTCTCCTTTGTACTTATACAAATGGTTAAATATAAATCTACTTTCTTAAGGAATCTTCACAGGTCTCCATTCAAAAGAATCAAGAATCCATTTCTTCAATGAGCTCAATGGCTTATTTTATTAACTTATAAACTTTATAGCTTATGTTCTTGAAGTGTGTGTGTGTGTGTTTGTGTGTGTGTGTGTGAAGTGTGCAAGCATATGCACTCATGAGTCCAGTATATGTTTACACAAACATATCTGTTCCCAAGTGTGTATGTGTACACAAACATGCAAAATTACATACCTCATTGATTTTGACAGCCATTGAACACACATTTTTGAATGTAGGGATCATATCTGAAGCTAATCAATAGTGAATTTTCTAAAAGCTAGTAAGAGATTGATGACTAAAAGTTAAAGAAACAAATAAAAGTTCAAATGCATCATCTTTAAGAACATCTTTAAAAATCCAATGAAAAAACTTTATTTTTGAAACTCTGAACTTAGGCAGAAAATCCCTCTCTGTGTACTTGAATTGTACTCTATTTATGAAGACAGTGCAGACACAACTTTAAGAAATTCATCAGTTGTTTGAAGAACAGTCTGAAAATATTTTCTCAAGCATTTTCACCATAACAGATGACCCAGTATTTGTAAACACTTTCTTGGATCCCCTTCCCTAGCAATTTTACTAGTTATTTTGATTTATAGTTCACCATTACAGCCCTACAGTTGAGAAATGAGATTTTCAATGACTGCTCTCTGCCACGTCATACAACTGGAGGACACACTTCCCAACTGGTTCAATTTCAAGTTTTCTGTTGTTGTACCTCCATAGTCTGAGCCTCTATAACTGTTTTTGCATATTTGGAGGTTGTGGTAAACATACTCCCCCTACTCTCCTTGTTTTTTTCCCCATTCTCACATCTGCTATCTCATTCTGCCCTTCTCCTTGAACATATTTGGAAAGAGTGATCTTGCAGTAATGTACCCATGAAAGTGCTTAGTTCATCCAAGTCAGGGAGTATCTTCTTTTAAAATTATGACCACGGATCTCAAATGGGCACTAAGCACTCCTCGGCAATCTTCTCACATTTGCTCGGTAAATTCACTTCTCCTAGGCTCTGAAAAGACTATACTATATTTTCTGTGTCTGTAAAATATCCATTACTTGCCACCCAATAAATGCCTTTCCCCTCACCCCATTTCATATTAACAGAAGAAAGCAATCAGACACAATGTCCCTCAACTTCTCATTACGGATGTACCCACATCTGTACCAGTATTCTTTGCCTTTCCTAACACATAATACAAGGAAGGAGAGTCCCTGCCGCAGCCAAAGCCAACTCCTTGATCAAAGCAGGGACCTCAGTGCTTTTGTCTCTGTCATAATATGCATCCAAGGAGCTTGGTAAATAGAGGATAAATAAATGAATGAATGAATGAATGCATATATGAATGAATGAATTTATGTTTATTAATATGAAAGGGTCCATCGGTCCTAAATGATGAGGATGACAAGGGTGGACAGAAATATATCCATTGTAGTATCCAAATCTGTACGATATATTTATATAATTGTATTTAAAATAAATAAAAAACAATAAACGATGTCTACCTATGTTTCATTTCCCTAGTCTTCATCCTATCTGGCTTTCACACTGGATCTAACAACTAATGGCCACATTTATGGACCACATTAAGGGGTCTGTATAGACCACATTAGCCTTCACAACAATGACAAGCTTACAGTATGTTGAAACTGAGGCTCAAACAGATCAAGGAAGTTGTCCAAGGTCAACTAGTCAATGAAAGAGGTAGAACTCAAGTCCACATCTGTCTGATATGAAAGGCCATGCTCTCCCCACTCAACCATACTGCCAGTTGGCTCCTGAAACCCTCCTGCAGGTCCCTGCCTAGCTAGTTTCTGAGTCAGTTCTGCAAGGAACAGAATTGCACTCTCCTTGCAGTCAGCAAGGCCTAGAAGCATCATGTTGCAAGTTGATTTCATCCTCGCCCTGCCACTCAGTCATGAAGTCTGAGTAGCCATGGAAATAGGCAGAGACATGAGAACCCCTAATGGAAACTTCATACACAGCTTCCTGCTTGGAGGATGGGTCTTACTTTCTGTGTCCCCAGACATGAATGTTAATCATAGAAAGGAAGGCAAGGTGTTCTAAACTCATAATAAGGGCAGATCTTGGTTTTGTGGAGTCTAAATCTTATGTAATTTGGAGGAGAAAAATCTGTAAGAGAAGAATAAAACCATCGCATATGCAGAATTTGGCATGGAAGTTAACATTTATTTGGAATGGGAATGGGAAAGAGCCCACGCACTTGAGGGACTCTGTAGCTTACATTTCATTTATCTCAAGATAATTGTGCTTTTGGCCATACCCTACCCTATCTAGTAGGCAGATATGTGATGGCTTCGAATCTATTGAATCCCAGCTCAACCACTTCTAGATCTTAGACAAGTGATGGGAACTTCTGGTACAAATACTTTATCATTTTTTAAATCTTCAGTCACATAACTGGTTCATAAAATTGTTGTCAATGTGATAAATGCATACAAAGTGCTGGTCATAGTATCTGACATGTACTCAACAAAGTGCTTAGTTGGGTGTTATTGGAGTTCTTAGCAACTGATAACCAGCTTCTTGCTCACCTGGTCTGGGACTTCTCTAACTGAGGCTCCACTTCTGTGTTCATTTGATGGCTGCCTGAATGCTTGAACACTAGGCACTTTGGATGTAACTTGGTGCTTTCACCATTGTGGACCACATTTTGTCATGCATCACCAGCTTTTTCAGGAGCCTTATTTCTATCTATGCATCAGAAAAAACTCCCATCCTCCTGGGCATAAGCTACTAAAACTAGAAAATAGCAATATGATGAAAAAATGTTCATAATATATTCTTAGGTAAATAAAGAACCAGAATTCCTGGAAGGATGGATGGCTAATATGATCATTTTTTTAAAAATTGGATACCATAAATGTCTAAAATTCTTAGCTCCTCACCTAGAATATGATTTATCACTTTATCATAGATGATGTACATATTATAGTGTCTAATGACAGCAATTAGTTTTGTCATTTCTAACAAATCAATTAACCTTCCTAGGCCTCAATTTACTCATAAAATGAGGGGGTTGGACTGGTCTCTACAGTTCTTGCTAGTTCCAACGAAAGCATTATTAACAATATTTGGAATGTAAGTGTATTATTCTCATCTCAATGTGGGATATGCCAACTTGAATTTAAAGTTAATATATGGGGGAGAGGAGTTACCCAAAGGAAACCAACATGATTTTCCTTTATTGTGAAATTTGCCTTTTGCCTCCACTGTCATAATACTCCCACTGTGGCAGGTGCTCAACGAGAGTTATTTGAATCTTTACAAATGCCTTTCCTAGTAAAGTCTTATTAAAACAATTTACAATGGTCCTAAAGATACAGTTAAGAGTCTGGTTTATGTCCCAAGATCTTGAAGCATTCTGGTAAGGAGAAATAAATGCTAGACTTGCTCACCTGCCCCAGGGAGCTGGTAGAAGGGCAGCTCTAGCTTCACAATGAGGAATGAGGAATGAATCCTTTAGCCTGAGCATATGCAGGAGATAAGTCATGGGAAGGACAGGGAGTTTTTCCAGGTAAGAGAGTTCTGACAGAAGGTAATGAATCAGTGTCCTGGTAGGTGGCTGAGGCAGGGCAAAGGGGGTCCTGCCTACCCCACACAGAGACTGCAGTGGGCATATATGGTCTAGAAACTGTTATCAGGGCTTATAAAGCTTGACTGAGAGATGTGTAGAGACTTCCTACCCTAATCTTTCAGTGACTTCCCAGCAAGAAAAGAATGACTCCAAGTCCTATAATCCCCTGGTATGACAGGACCATGGCCATCCCTCCACTGATCCCACCCCCCTCACGAGCTCACTCTGCTCCAGATCCATAAGACTTCCTGTGCTCCTTGGACCCATAAAACACACTTCCAGTCAAAGACCCTGTACATGGTTATCTCTTTGCCTGGAATCCTCTTGTTCCAAACTCTACTGTGTCTCACAAACTCATTTCTTTCAAGTATTGGCAGAATAGTCAGTTCTTCAGGAAGGCCTTCTCTGACTACCCTATTATAAATTTTGTTGTAATGTTTATTCATTTTTGAGAGACAGAGATAGACAGAGTGTGAGTTGGGGAGGGGCAGAGAGAGAGGGGGAAACAATCCATAGTAGGCCCCAGACTCTGAGCTGTCAGCATGGAGCCCAATGTGGGGCTCGTACCCACGGACCGTGCGATCATGACCTGAGCCAAAGTCAGATGCTTAACTAACTGAGCCACCCATGCACCCCCACCCTATTATAAATAACACCCCTTTTAGTGACCTCCTACTATGTTTTGTGCTTGTTTCTATTAAACATCAAAATATATATCCCTTTACCTTTTTGTCTTGCTTCCTCAACAGTACATAACTTCCACAACAACTTTGTGCTCATTACTGCTCCTGGAATGATGTATGAAGCAGAGTAGTGGCACATGTATTTAACATGTATTTAGTGAGTGAATGAGTGAGTGAATGAACGAATGGATTCTACTATAACTATTCTGCCTCTCATACATGTTTGTAGTGTCTGTAGTTTGTATCTCAAACTTAGCAGGTTAACTTGCAAGAAAGGAAGTTCTGTGTTTTTGCTGCACTAGACACTGTGTCCCCAGCATCTGGAACCATGACTGGCACATGGGAGTTGCTCAATAAAGAATCATAAATGTTATTCCCCATGAAAATAAAAGTCCCTGCACTATAGTTTCAAGAAAGAAAGTGAATGTTTTTTTTTTATTACAGTAACAAGTAGCATTAGAACCAGTTTTAAACCCAACCAAATAGATCAAAGAGAACTTGTTATTAGTAGAAACCACTCTGTGGAAAGCCTAAAATGCTATATCACCTCAGCAGTGTCCAGCTCTGAGCAGCTGCACCCTATAATTACGGCACTCACTTGCCTAGCAAGCGATGAATTCAGCTTTCAGCTTTAGACATTTAGTGGTCACCTGCTTTCTTGGGAAAGAAAGGTGATGGTGCCTGGCCATAATGGTAAAACACACACATCGTTTATAACATCCTAGATAGGGTTCTAAGCCCACAAACTCATCTGAATCCACACAGCAAACAGAAGAGGGAAATGGTATGATTATTCCCACTGAAGATATAAAGAAACCGAGGTATAGAGGTTAGGATGTTTACCCAAGACAGCTAATAGGTATTAGAGCTGGAATTTACTTATTATTAAATCCAATTATTTTGGGCTTCAGAGTTGTGCTCTCCATGTCTATACTCCAAGATCTTTCTGCAGAAACTGAAACATACAATTGGTACCGTTTCAACAGTGAGATTGGTTTGATGAGTCTCCTGACCGGTTTAAATGCTTTTCAAAATAATTACATCCAAAGCCTGGATGATAGGGGGGAATTTCAAACGGAGAAGCCAAAGTAGGCCTCTGTGAGAGTGTATAAGCAGTGAATAAAGTAAGGAGTTTAGCTTCTGTTTTTAATAATCCAAGTGATGAACAATAAAGATGCCTGCCCTTGGGATTTGTGTATGTTACTACTGAGTATTAAGCCTGGGCCTTCCAGAAATACGTCCCCTGGGGCACTGAATGGCTGCCAGAGGGTAAACACTCTACCCCTGACTTAGTCAGACAAATCATCAAGTAGAAAATGCCTACATTTACAGCCAAGTCCCTCAGCTTAAGGATTCTTTGTGGTACCACCTACTTCTAATGATAAAACTATGCCGGAAATCAACTCACCATCAACCAAGTCTTAGAACCCTGGACATTTAGGGTTACTGGGTTGCTAGCAAAATAACTTAGGAGAGCTATCCTTATTTTGGGTAAATATTTTGTGGAACTGGGTCATATTCAAAGTTGTTTTCTGAGTGCAGTCCATTAGAATGTTTTCTCTGCAGAGAAGATTTCTGTCAAAAACGAGTCATTTGGTAATCGCTTAATCTCTCTGAGACTCCGGGTTTGGAGATGAAATGGTTGACTTGAAATTTGTAATTTCTGAAGAATTTTCCATTTTATGAAGTCTTGATTAAGTTAAAACTTCAACTACGTGATTTATAGACATACTTTTCCTTTTTACCCCTCTTCCTTCATTTATTTTGGTTCATTGTCATAGGTTTTTTTTATATAAATGCTTCTACATAGAAGTAAAAGGAAATAAAACTTCTAAAAAGGAATTATTTTTTAATTTTTATAGTCTATAGGTTTTATATTAAAAATGGTTTTGTTATCTGTGTACATTTTCTTCTATTTTTCAATATTTATCTTCCATAGTCATAGTGAATACCATTTGGACCAGTGCCACTATGAAGATATTGGAACTAACTCAGATTCCTTCACATATTCCCTTGCAACCTTGACCTCTCTGAATCTCCAGTTTATCCACCTGCAAACCAAAAATAACACCTGCAAACTGGTATGGTTGATATGATAATTCCAAAACATCACATATGTAATCCTTCTTTCCTATATATTCTCAACTAAGCTTTCTTCCTCTCTTGCCCTCTGTTCCCCATAAGGAGAATGATCTGTGTTCCTTCTGCTTTATATCTGCTGATAAAAGCTGGAGTACATTTTCTGTTGATGACCATCACGATCAAGCTGAAAACCCCATTGAGGCTTATGTGATGCTCTGAATCTTTGCCGAATGCACCTACCCCAAATCCTACTCCATATAAACCATCTTATTATCTTTGCTTGTCTGTGCTCCAATCAATCCCCTCCATAAATCTCAGGCCCTTTCATAGATAATCCCCTTCCCGGATTCAAGGTCTCTTCTTTACACAGTAGCGTCTTATGTTGATTTTCTCCTTTCTCTAGAATCACCAGCCCTTCTCGGTCCCATCTATTTCTATCTGTCTCACCTGTTACCCACAGACAAATCAGACAGAAGCTAGGCTCAGTCTGAGAACAAACATAGAGATCTACTTTCTTCTAATTTTTTACCCCAAAGCCTAACTAACTAAAGATTGTATTTCACTTGACTCGAATTCAATGCAGATTCATTTATGTTACCAGATTTTATCTTAAGTGTGAGATAGAGGCTTTAGAATACTTTTTATGTTGTAGTTAGAACAGCACAGTATGTCAGAATGGATATTAATATTTATTATACAATATAAGAATTTCTACATATAGAATGTGTTCGAGAGAGGCTTGTAGAAAGAGTTGATAGATACTTGACTTGACACTCTATCCTTTCCAGCAAATTCTTTGCCATTGCCATTATGTTATAAGTGTCCAGGAAATTAAAATTATAGACTAGGATATAAAGCCTTGTGGCTTGAGTTTAACTCGTAGCTTTATGACTCACCAGTTGAGTAACCTTCAGCCAATTTACTTAGCCTCTGCAAGTCTAAGTTTTCTTATCTAAACTGAGAATAATAGTACCTACCTCAAAGGACTATGGTATTCATTAATTGTATTATATCAATACAATGCTATGCTAACACTTCAATGCACAGTTTTATACTATATCATGTTTAACACTTGCCTTATGTACAGGCAATCTTCAATACAGCAAGATATTAATATTATTTATCATTATTTAATCTTAGGATTAAAAAAAATAAGGTCAAGAAATAGTGCCAAAGCACATGACTATCAAAAGGCAAGCTGTGATCAGAATCCAATCAAAATAACTCTGGATTCTTTAAGTGTGGGAATATACTGTCTCTGAATATACCAAGTTCTCTTCCCTAGTCACTTTTTAGATATTAATATTCTTGAGATAAAGCCCATATTAGCTATAAAAGACTCTAAAGAAATTCAAATGGTATAAATATTCCCTTTATTCCATTCTTAAGTGGTATAAAGGGTATAATTTTTCCATTTTATAATGTCACCACAAATTATGTTTATATTTCTTAAACATTACAGTTAAGCAAAACTTTTCTGACTGTCTGAGTACACATTAGTTTTGGCATCCCATTGATTTTGGAAAGTGGGATGCCAGGAGAATTAAAAAAAGAGTCTGCTTTATGACTTTCAATTAAGCTATTTGAGATAAAAATAATTGCCCCCTTCCAGGCATCTCCAGCCCCTCGGCCCTCATTAGACAACATGAAATGTATACACAGTCAGTACTGTTTTCCAGTTGACCCAATTTATTAACAGACCCAACACATCCACACTTCTGTCACCAGCACAGGATAATTAAGAACTTGGGTTCCAAAAATCCATCTTTGTGTATATGGCTAATACCTTGTTTAGAACTCTGGGGAAGCTTATATTACAGTATTGCAGATATCTGGTAAGTAAAATGAGCTGAATAAATACAAAAGAAATTCTCCAGTATATACATTCTACAAAGGACTTAGATTATCAGTTGATTACTTTTTTGTCTTTTTATTCAAGACAATTACCAATAAAAGTGATTTTTTGCAAGTCAGGTGTGTGATTGCATTTTTGTAAAATTTTGCCTTTTACTAAGATTGGTAGTAGGGAGAAGGATGGTCCTTTCTTAATTCAGTAACTACCTCACCATGATTTAACACATATTTGGATGAAAAGTAGATATTTTCACAGCTCAGTGTTGCATACAGAGATAATGAAATAGCTTTGCCATTAAAATTTTGATTCAATTTTTCCCTGGAATGTGTTAACAAGAAACCACTTCCATTTTTATAGCTGGAAAAGAGGCAATTTATTGTTATGAGGTTTTAGGAGTATTCCAAAACAGCATAACCTGAGCTACCTAAATTCCTCATTAAGAAGAGAGAGTTTAAGAATTCAAAACTCTGGCCTTCTGTGATACCCTAGAAACTGTTCAAGTTAAAACTATTATCTATATGCATACTTACCTGGTATAAAGATCACTTTGTTTAAAAAGGAAAAAAATATATGAAATTTAATGGATTTACCACAAACAAACAAAAAAACACCAAAAAATAAAACTACTGACCTTTGTTAATAAATCATAACATGATGTGTTTATTTGTTATTGGAAACTCCATGTAAGATTTGAGAAATTCTATCACAAGGATGCTTAAAATAGCAGTCCCAAATGTCAAAGTCTAGAGCTACAGGAAAGGACATTTCGCTATTCACTTGAAATACAATGAAAATTTCCCTGAGGTATGATGAATTATCCGAGTATGGAAGAGGAAGAAAGATCAGTCTCATAGTTGCACTTCATATCAACTCCAAAGTAGGCCATTGATACCTATTTCATAAGAAAGGATATGTATTATATCAGTGAACAATTTTAATTACCTGATAGACTCATACATAAACTTTTTGCAATGGAAAGTTCCATGGAGATGTTTTTTTTTTTTTTTTAATTTTAACGTTTATTTATTCCTGAGAGACAGAGAAAGACAGAGCATGAGAATGGGAAGATCAGAGGGAGGGGGAGACACAGAATCTGAAGCAGGCTCCAGGCTCTGAGCTCTCAGCACAGAGCCCGATGAGGGGTTTGAACTCACAAACTGTGAGATCATGACCTGAGCCGATGTAGGACGCTTAACTGACTGAGCCACCTAGGCTCCCCCAATGGAGATTTTCAACTCCAGTTTTCTCAGTTTAGACAACAAAAGACAACAAAGGGCTTATCCAAGGTTAGAAAACAAGAGTGTGGCAGAGGAGGAGTAAGAATCTGTATTCCTACTGTTGTTTTATTTTCTCATGTTCAAGAATGTCACCTGCTAAATGCAGTTCTTTTGGTTTATAAATATATGCCATGGATGTACTTACAGCATTATGTGTTCATGCACATCACACATAGACTGGAACAGAAAGACCCAGGACACCCAGGACCTAACCAAAGATGGGATCTCAAAGTACTCAAAGATAACCAAATACAAATATTTCAGACTTTAATGTCACCAATTTATTCTGAAGTACATTTACTCTATATTTAAAGCAAGATAGTAACTACATTATGCAAACATAGTATTATATGTGCCCTTGAGAACACAATGCATGTTGCATATACAATAACACAAAAAGAAAAAAGCTGCATTCTGAATGATAACTCCATGGTAGAACAGTTTTAAGGTTATAAAAAAGGTTTAGTAGTTTAGGAAAAAAAATTCAAAATCATCTTCATAGGGCTTTATGTTAGGCTCAGATTTTCCTACTTAGTATTCCAATTTCTTTAATAGGACCCTTGAGCAGACAGAATGAGGAAAGGTGAAAGAAATCATTATTCCCAACGTAGGTATGTAAAATGGTGGGCAAGGGAAGAAATTCCTGTGTAAAAACAAACCTGAATGAAACGAGCATCAGTGTTTGCTTCTAAGAAAGCTCTAGAAAATCTATGAGGATGCTATTTTGATATTAAATACTGTTTACCATGTTCATTAATTAATACTGGGCTATAACTTTAGAGTATGCATATTCTGGTCTATAGATTCACATTATATACAATAAAATATAACATTTCAGTCTATTCATTGTTTTACATCTCTAGTAAGCAAAGTATGCGGCCAATTCAAATCTTGTTTAAAGGTTTTTCTTATTTTCACATTCACTTAGGATGTAAGTCCTATACAAACTTTGAAATGGAAAGCACTATACTCTCTGTTTCAATCAAATGTTACAAATTAAATACAATTCATCCTTCAGGTGGTAATCAACATTTTACCATTTCAAAATACGTTCCTAAAACACTGGACATAAATCAGATATAAATTTTTACTGATGTTTATGGGAGAACAAATTCTCTCCATAGCATTAGTACAATATTAGTTTGGAAAAAGCTGATATGGTAAACCATAAAATGCAAGAATTAACCTGTTCGTATTAATCAGTACAATTTGGTATGCAAGTAATAAGGAAGAGGAAAAACAAATAGTTTCTTAGAGGTTAGAAACCTTTAGAAGAAGCAAACTCCTGGTCTCACTTGGGAGCATGAATGTTTGTGCTCCTGAAACAAACTAATCCTCCAGCAGATCTCATCCCAAAATCCAGAGGAAAAACCCTCAACAAAAGAGTTCCAAGAATGGGCACACACCATATGTGAAATCAGGTAAAACAAATCCCTCAGTGTCACTAGAAATCCTGACACTATTTCATGTTCCTGTCAGACTCAAAATATAAAACAAAACTAAACAAAAAACTCAAACAAAACCAAGCCAGACCATTAAAATGGGAAGTCCCTATCACATTTGCCAGGTAAAATAACACACACTGAGGAGCACAGAAGCCAAAACAGGTTATGGGTTTAATGACAATGAACAAGATAAAGTCAATCTTAAAGAACTGTCCACACTTCCAGAATTTAGAAATTATCTTCTTTTTGGCACTATGAATGTTTTCATCACAGAAGGCTCCAAAAAGTATTCTGCAACTTACTTCAAATTACTTTAACAAACCTTGCTTTCTACCATCCCTTATCCCACAACGAGTTATGAATGTAGGTTTCTGATAACCTACATCAGAGTGACATACTTACTATAATTTGATGTTTGCTATTTGTAAATGCAATCATGTCACATGTGGTAGTCTTTCTCTGGAGGGCTGGATTAGTTGTGGATATAAATACATTTACACATATTTGCATTTTTCCTCAAGTTTAAAATTTGAAGCAACAAGAATATCAAAGCATAACTATGCCAAATATCAACTAAGGATGCTTTTTGAAATTGCTCTGACAACTTTAGAGAAACAGTAACGAACTGTCTGCAAACATGCTCTCTAATGTGTTGTGAGCAGTAAGAACACAATAATCTAAATTTACTCAGACTCTCCGAGAAACAATCAGGAAAAAAATACAGGCAAGAACACACCTTATTTTTAAGAAAGAGATGATTGTTAAGAAGAATAGGAGAATGAGCCTCTGAATGTAAATGGCAATGCTTGAAATACATTGGCCATTTGGAATCTATGTTAAAGTCTGTTGTGAGTTGGGGACTCTGCCCCTTAGACTCTACGTTGAAATGTAAAAAGATAATATTATAATACTTCTCAAGACAACCTTATAAAAAGCTTTCCATTATTAGGCTCTAATCTTCAACTGTAAGAAATTATAATGACTGTTTATTTCCATTTGATAAATGCATTTGCCTAGCAACAACAGCAAAACAAACAAACAAAACCAGACCTTACAACATACCCAAATAAAATTGCTGACGCAATAAAAGGGGATATTAGATATAAAAAAAATCTAACATCAATACGGACTAGATGCTCTCAAAATAACAAACATATCAATTAGGAACCTTTAATTTCCTCAATTTTGGTTTTCACATCTTGACTCAAAGTGTTTCTCATAGTTTTAATGTTCTGCTCTGAAAACACTACTGAAACTTACAAAAAGTTTATTTTATTCATCTTTCTTACTCTGAAAGACCTGCCTGTCTTCATGTCCATCCCAGAGTAACATTTCTCTGATCTCATTTCAGATGCCTTTTACATTCGCTTAAGCAATTTTTATTGCAAAACAGAGAAATTTTTAGAAGTCACTAAAAAGCACTCCCTTACCTTCTAAACCTGCTTCAATCAGCCCAAACTGTTCCAATAATTTAACAAAAAGCACAATGACGATCAGAACTGCTATCATTTCAAGCCCTTCCAAGTTCATGGTCAGTTAGGTCATGGTCCGACCACAGCCAGTGAGAAGTGCTCCTCTGCCTGGCTTTCTTTGTAAAGCCATTAAACTACATTAAGAAGGCTACTGCCAGAGGAGAAGGGGAGGAGGAAAGGTTGAGAGAGAGAGAGAGCGAGGGAGAGGATGAGAGAGAGAGAGAGAGAGAGAGAGAGAGAGAGAGAGAGAGAGAGAGAGAGAGGCGAGATGGAGAGGCTGAGAGAAAGCGCGTGAATAAGAGAAATGCATTCATCCTGTCTACTGTAGCAGAGGCCAGAAGTGGCGGCCGAATCAAGTGGGGCCTGTCGGAATTAGCGGCTTCCTTGTTAGCACTCTTACACAGGGAGACAGTCACGCATGAAGTAAGGCGCAGATCACCCGAAGACCCCGAGGTCACCAGGACGGCCCCCAGGAAAGACGATACGCGGCAGTGATGGCTCCGCGGCTCCAAGACCCGCGCTCCCGCTGGTGGCTTTGTTGGGCTGGTCAGTTGCCTTGGAAACGGAAACTAAGCAAGGGCAGGACTCCCGCTGCAGACAGCCACCAAGCAGGCATCTTGAAATCGGAAGAAAAAGCCTGAAAATGCCGAGGGGCGGAGTGACACCTTGGATCCAGCCGCTTAGGCAACACTGTTTACTAGTCAGGAAAAGCAAGTGTGTATTGTGCCCCAACTAGCTGAGTGCGGAGAGAAAGGGGGCTTTGGAGAGTCGTTCAGGATTTACTTTCTTCTCAATGAGTTGCCTTATCCTAGGACTCGGTCTGAGTCACTGTGAACTAATATTTTTGCTTGAATAATACCTATCATACTCTTTCAAAGCCTGAGTATGATAAACTAATAAATATTCTTAATATTTGTACATTTTAGAGGTTAACAGTTATATTATGCATTAGCTCACTGCCATTGGATAGGACAAAATATACATTTCTTTACAATGTGTACTTCCTATGCTTGTTTTTTTTTTTCCATTAATTTAAGTAAATTTAGAGCCAGAAAAAGTTTGAGAACAACCACCAAGAAATCAGAAACAAAACTTTGGTGTTTCTTTGTTTACCTTGCACTATCATTTCATTCCCCCTCCCCCCATCCCATTACTACCTGTATAGATCAAGTCTACATTAAAATAGAGAATTTAAAAAACAAACAAAAAAACAAGAGTTAAAAAGCATCAGAAAGCCAATCCAAGTCTCCTATTTCTTAGATGAGCAAAACTGAGGGCCAAGAAAGAGTACAAAAGGTCAAAACAGAGCACGGTAGAATGCAGGTGTCCCTAACTTCTGTTGGGTTTTGAGGCAGTGTAGCGTAATGGCTCAGGTTACAGACTCCAGAGCCAGACTGCCTAGATCGAGTGTAGGACCCTTATTAGCTGCGTAACCTTTGGCAAGTTACTTAACATCTCAGGCCTTAATGTGCTCATCTGTATAAAGGGTGAGGATGATAGATAGCATCTCTCTCATTGGACTGCTGAGGGACTTAATGATGATACTTTTAAAACAGAGAGTGTTCAATCACTATCAGTTCTTATTTTTTTTAGTGTTTATTTTTCAGAGAGAGAGAGAGACAGAATGTGAGTTGGGGAGAGGAAGAGAGAGAGGGAGACACAGAATCTGAAGCAGGCTCACAGAGCCTGACATGGGGCTTGAACCCACGAACTGTGAGATCATGACCTGAGCCAAAGTCAGATGCTCAATCAACTGAGCCACCCAGGTGCCCCTCCCAGTTCTTATTTTTGTCACAAGTCTCTCCATGCTTGATACATACCACACAGCGTTGCCAAAGTAATCACTCTAGGAAGTAGCCCTCATCTTAATCATTCCCTTAATCAAACACCTCCCATAGCTCTTTAGTTGCCTACTGCATAAAGTCCAAGCTCCTTTGAACAACATCCTGGTCTTTCTATGATCTGGGACCAGCTGGAAAATCCCACCTCACGGGCACTACTTCTGTAGATCACCCTACCTGACAGCCCCACTTCCTTCTCCCAAACTCACTCTGAGCTTCTCCATCTCTGAGCTCTGTTCAAAACACTGTATCTATCTGGAAGGTCCTTTCTCTGCCTGTCAAGTTCCTAAAACTCTCCCAGAAAACGTCTTCAAGCAGAATTGTAGGAAAGCTCTCCCTTTTTTCTGTTTTTCTGCACCGTCCTCTTATATTATATTATAGTCACTTGAGCGCACATCTTCATAACTTAAGAGTAAGCTTCTGGAAGGCAGAAATCATGGCTTCTTTACCTTTATGTTCCTCACATGCCTCCATGGAAGGCACATTATAGTTCACAGGTATATGAAATGGAATAGACACACATTGGATAACAATAGTCACCATTAATTGGGTAATTACCATATCCCAGATCCTTTATATACATTGCTTTTCCCTCTTAGCCACTCTGAAAATAGGCATAATTAGATATGATTTATAGAGAAACACTAAGCCTCAAAGAGTTTAAATAGCAGGCTCACGGTCATACCACTGGTGAGCAATAGGACCAAGATTCAACTCAAAGCCCAATATTTATTCTCATTATTCTACACAGCTTTAAAACAAATTAAAAATCCAAACATTGGCACAAGTAGTTGTCAGCCCAGAAATGCAGGTTATGCCCAAAATGATCCCTGCAAACTCTTCTGTGACATTTTAATTAATCCACCAACCCCTATAACTTTGCACCATGCGAAGTTTCCAAACTAGTAGTTAAGTGAATTCCTGGATCCTTCTTCCTGCTTTTACACCGGATTTATTATTACTTAAATATATATCACCTCTGTTCTCCAGAGAGGACTGGTCTATGTTTTTTTCTACCTAAGGGAACCCACTAGAGCCCTTCAACTTGCACTGTAAATGAAAGTCAATGATCAGGTCCTTTATGTTCATATTTAAAATTGATGCACTGTCAATGAAATTAAAACAACACACTGGCACTACATCAGACTGAAAAGCTGCTGCACAACAAAGGAAACCATCAACACATGAAAACGCAACCTACAGAATGGGAGAAAATATTTGCAAACCATATATCTGATAAAGGGTTAATATCTTAAAAATGTAAGAAATGAATACAACTCAATAGCAAAAAAGAAGAAAAGATATGTCAAAAAGCAAATAACTTGATTAAAAAAATGGGTAAAAGTCCTGAATAGACATTTTCCCAAAGACAACATAGAAATGATCAACAGGCACATGAAAAGGTGGTCAACATCATTAATTATCAGGGAAATGCAAAGGAAGACTTCAATGAGGTATCACTTCACACCCGGTAGGACAGGTATTATAAAAAAAAAAGATAACAAGTGTTGACAAGGATGTGGAGAAAAGAGGACTTCTATGCACTATCAGTGGAAATGTAACTGATACTGCCATGATGGAAAACAGTATGAAGTTTCTTCCAAAAATTAAGAATAGAATCACCACATAATTCAGCCATCCCTGTCTGGATATATGTCCACAGGAAGTGGAATCGGTATTTCAGCACCTGCACTCTTGTGTTCATTGTATCATTACTCACAAGAACCAAGACATGGAAACGACCTAAGTGTATGTTGATGAATGGACAGAGAAATGTGATAAGCACATGGACATGCACGCACACGCGTGCGCGCACACACACACACACACACACATATACACAGCAGTGGAGTATTATATAGCCTTTAAAAAGAAGGTAGTGATGCCATTTGTGACACTACAGATGAACCTGGAGGACATTATTCTAAATGAAATAAGCAATACACAAAAAGGAAAATACTGGATAATCTCATTTATATGTGGAATCTAAAAAAATTGAATTCACAGAAGCAGACTGGAAAACAGTTGTTACCAGAGGCAGAAAGGTGGGGCAAATGGGGAAATGCTGACCAAAGGATACAGAGTGGCAGTCTGTAGGATGAATACATTTTACATATTTAATGTATAGTGCAATGACTATAGTTAGTAATACTGTATTGTATACTCGAAATTAGGTAAGAGAGGTCCCTGCTGCTCTCATGAAAGGTAACTATGTAAGAAAATAGACATGATAATTATATTGACTCTCATAATCATTTCACTATGTATAAGTATGACAAAGTAATGTATTTAACACCTTATATATGTACAATTTTGTTAAAATAAAATAAGGTTATTGTTCTTGGGCTGAGAACTGTTTGTGGGTGGATTGCTAGTGATATCTGCCAGAGTGAGGGGCTTTGCCCTGGGTCTGGATGGTATGTGTTCCCTTGGAACTGAATTGCACTTGCCAGAGCCCATAGGTTTCCTTCTGGATCATTTACCTACTAAGCCAGATCTTTACGCATGTTCTCTCAGTTGGAATGCTTATTCCCAGATCACTGCATGAATAAACAACTTTATGTAGGTCTTGGCTCCAAAATCCCCATCACAGAGAGGCTCTTGCTAACTGTACCATGTGGAACACCACACCTTTTCTGACCCTCGGAGTCACCATCCTCTGAAAGAGTGCTATCTTCCTCCAAAGCACTGTCACCACCCGACATGATGTCTGTTTGCTCATTTAATATTCCCTCCTGCTAGAATGGAACTTCTTGCCTATGAAGGCAGAGATTTTTGTCCAGCTTATTCACTAGGTTTCCCTTGACTTAGATTAGTGCCTGGTACATAAGAGTCAATGACTAGTTTTTGAATGGATAAATGTAACTGATGCTCTTTCTTGCCTTTCCTAAAAACCATGTGCTCTCTCAGTAATCTCCCAGGACCCCTTTCCCTACTCTCTAGAGGGCTAAGTCTGGCTATGGACCCTTGTGAGGTTTCTGCAAAGTCCTCTAATGGGGGCAATGCTGAGGAAACCACTCACTGCATGTATTCCCGAACCCTCTCTTCATGGCGGGCCGTGAGCATTGCACAGGGGACTCTTGGCTATCTTCTTTTCTCAGCATTTAATGTGAGTAGGATTTGTGGTTCCTGATGATGTGGTCAAGGAAAGCAATATAATGAAAGCATCAGAGAAGGTCTCCCTGTCCCAAATACCTCAACACCATTGGTATAAAGGATGTGAAGTATCTGGAAAGCATCCACTCCCTTTGTTTCATTTTCAGCCGAAAGAACACTGCAGTCTAAATAGCCAAAGTGGCTTTGTCAATAACTCTTAGCTTCAAGTCATAGCTGAGACCAAAGCATTCATCCAGTATCTTTTCTTACTGTAGAACCTGACACTCCATTTTAAAAGAGACACATTAGAGTGACCTATAGAAAGAAGAGACCTGGGTACTGACTCTTGATCTTTGACATCTTTCAAGTTAGACTCTGATCCTCAGTTTGCTGTCTTCAAGTGAGACCAGTATACCTCCCCTGGGGTGTCACGAAGATTAGATGCAATGACGTTTGTAAATGACACTTAGGCTCCCTGAGCACGGACCTTGCCAAGCACTGAACTAAGCACATTGGCTGTTCTGTCCTCATAACTCATTGAAGAAGATAAAGATTTCATTGTCACAGAAGAAGAAGCAGAGGCCTGGGAAGAGCTGGTGAATGTTTAATGTCCCAAAGCATCAGAAACCAGTCAGGCTGGTAGCTGTACACTGACTTTCAGGACATTCCCATGTGAAGGACTTGTGAGCTACTAGGTATACACTAGGCACTTGATAATTGTTTCCCATCATTACCATATAAATATCACTGAGGTAAGTATCCAACACCTTATTATGTGCTTTGAAAAGACCACTTGCCCTGTTTGGATTGATGTAATTTTAGATGCAAGGGCCCCTGCCCTGAGAATGGAGTGGGGGAGGGATGACTATGACGTAGCAGTGAGAGAAGGGAATGCTGTTACGACAATTTGCCAAAAGCTTCGACATGTCATTTTCTCAAGGTACTAATGAGGAGGGTGAGAGCAGATTCAGGTCTCACTGCTTAAAAGAAGGTTCAACAAAACAACTTTGGGGAGTCGCTAAACCTCTACTGCCACACAAAGTTTCCTTGGCCTGGTCCCAGAAAAATACACACACTTAATCAGAGATACTTGTACTCTTGTGCTTCAGAGCATATCACTTAAGTGCAGTTTATTCAAAATCACCAGTTCCTGGCAGAGAGGAACCCATTTCTGCTTTGTTTTCAGCAATATGGCTTTTGGAAGGAAAACAGTGTTTCCTTCTAAAATGAGAGCTGAGGCTGCCCTTTGATTAACTAAGGCAGAGAAGCAAGAGATTCTGCTTATTCGTGTCTTTTATTATTGCAGGTTGGGGATGGTATTAACTGGAGGGAAAGGGGAGAAAGGCTTCTCCATACCTTAGTCTCAGAGCCTCAATTAGTTAGCCTGGTCAAAAACTAAACTTCATTCCATTTATATCCGGTGATTTGTCACTTACTTATTTGTTAGATTTTTTGGTCCAGGTACCATACAAGGGCATATAGGCAATAACAATCCTCTCCCCTGTCTTTGTAAACCTTAAAAACTATTAAAACAAAATTTAGGTGATAATAGCTAACTATTTTTAGTGGTTTTTAGGCAAATCCCTACTTGACAGAATAGTGACCTAAGCACTTTGTGTGAAGTCTTTTACAGCATCCTCACATATATCCTCTGAGATGGGGGCCATTTTTATTTCCATTTTGCAAGAGGACATTGAGGAACAGAGGGATTAGTAGATTACACCAGGAGGTATCCAACCTAGGATTTAAACTCAGGACTGACCCCAGGGATCATAATCAGATCGTGTGTTAAGTACAAATGAAAATAACTAAAATCCTATGCAGCATCTGGTGGAAGCGTTTAAGCAAATATGGGAAGTTCCAGTTAGGCTTGAGTGGCAGTGGCAGGTACAAGAATGGAACCGAGATCCACTGTATTGCACGGGGCTTACACAATATACACATGAGGTGGTGGCTTTTTGTTTTTTCTTTCCCCCATAATAAGGCAGTCTATACGGCATGACCCCTGGAGAATAAGGCTAGTCTTGGCAGAGAACTCACCCAGAGCCTGGAAAATACTTGAAGCTAGCCACTTCTTCTGTCCCAATGCCCTCATGACATTTCTTCCTGTATTTTTCAGGCCACCTCCCATTCTGACATGCAAAATGAACACCCCTTGCCTGCCTCTAACTCACTCCTCTCCTTCAGCAATTACTTGATCCAAAAGAAGACTGGTTAAATCCTGTGATTGAGTGAACAGGGAGGATATTTGGATTTCAAAAATGAGCTGAAGTGAAGCCAAGCAGCAAGGCATCAAATGAGGAATTTATCTCAGTAATAATGTGAAGAAGTAATGACGCACATTCATGGAAGTGGCAGGATAATGCAGATGTTAGGAGCACGCTTGAGTTCAAATCCCAATTTTGCCATGTTAGAGCTTCATGACTTTGGGCAACTTGCTGAGATGATTCACGCAAAGCACTAGCACAGACACTGGCATGCTGTAAATGCTTAATCAATGGTATCTATTACTGTTAATAGTTATTGAGTCCTTGCTACATATGAAGTACTGTTCTTTTTAATTTTTTTAAAAAATGTTCATTCATTTTCAAGGGAGAGACAGAGTGCAAGCAGGGGCAAGGCAGAGAGAGAGGGAGACACAGAAACCAAAGCAGGCCCCAGGCTCTGAGGTCCCAGCATAGACCCAATGCGGGGCTCAAATTCAGGAATCGTGAGACCATAACCCGAGCCAAAGTCCGACACTCAATTTACTCAGCCACCCAGGATCCCCTCATGTACTATTCTAATTGCTTTCCATGAATTATCTCAATAAATCCACAGAACTTTATTAGCTAAATACTATTATTATTTCTAGCCATAATGTGGATAAGAAGCTGTGAGGTATCTTCAGCCGAGTTGGGATTCTGAAGAAAACACACCGCTCACATTTACATCCACCCATCAAGATTACCAGCATCTTCACCACAAGTAGTGTAGGAATAATTTATCCATTTATAATGACTTGGGGTTTAAATCACTCTTCTCAAGAAAATTACTATATAGGTATCCCTGTTGAAAAAAAGTATATATTTATAAACAGCATTGAAATAACTTTCCTGGGCACTGATTTTTAACATCTTAGTCACCTTCCCTTCCAGAACACTCCACAGAATGAACAAATACAGTGATGTGTTAGTGTGTCATTAGATTATAGACTCTACTCAGGTTTAACTGTATTTTCTAAGATTTCTGTCATCTGCTGAGGAAATCCACCTTCACGGACATATTCTACTGCTCCATCAGCTCCACCACGGTATCACGCTAATCCCATGATTAGGCAATATCTTCAGTGGTAAAGAAACAACACTATATCAGGCTTCACCAGAGAACCTTGACCTCAGGATGAATAGCAGAAGCGATCTACTAAGTGGGTGAAGGTAGTTAAATGGAGGAACAACAGGCAGTGATTCAGAAACACTTTGAAGCTATACTTTAGTGCATCTTTACAGGACTGAAGATAAATGGGGGGAGTTGTAAAGAGCAGTGATATTATACAGCACTGGCAAGAAAGAACGGGGAGCTGCTATATGTATATATTAACTGATGGTGCTCAAAATTTAGCATGCATCAGAATTACCTAGAGATATTCTTAACAGTGAATCCTCTTCTGTGTTGCCCTCTCTCTCTGCCCCTCCCCTACTCACACTCTATCTCTCTCTCAGAAATAAACAGCATAAATAATTTTTTTAAAAAGTGAATCCTCAGGGGTGCCTGGATGCCATAATCAGTTAAGCATATGACTTTGGCTCAGGTCATGATCTCACAGTTCCTGAGTCTGAACTCTGCATCAGCTCTTTGCTGACATCTCAGAGCCTAGAGTCTGCTTCAGATTCTCTGCCTCCCTCTCTGCTCCTCTTTCACGTGTGGTGTGCTTTCTCTCTCTCTCTCTCTCTCTCTCTCTCTCTGTCCCTCTCTCAAAAGTAAATAAACTTTAAAAAACGTGAATCCTCAGACCTTCTCCAGAGATTCTAATTTAGTAGGTCTTGGGTAGAGCCCATGAATCTCCTTTTCAATCAAACATTTCAATGATTCTAATGCAGGACTTCTCTGGACCACACCATGAGAAACACTGCATTAATCTGCTCAAATACTCTCACCTCATGAGAAACACAGCCTCCAGGAAGACATTTACCCAGCTTATTAAAAACTAGCCAAGACTCACACCTTTCACAGATTCATCATGGTTAAGAATAGATAGGAGCTCTGTCGGTTTCTCAAACTTCTCTAGAAAGTTTGTTCTCCTACTAGAAGTAAGGTATTTTTAAATTGTTTGTGAACAGATACAAGTGTCCATTGCATGTTGTCAAAATATTTTTTGATGAGTCATTCTGTGAATCCATTGCAAGTTTCTTTCACCAGGGAGCTTGAGATGCAACTTAAATCGAGACAGGACGATGAACCTTTTCACACTTCTCTGCGTTGCTACATATCCTAGTTCCTTTCTTGACTACCTCTGGAACATCCCCCTTTTAGCTCCAAATGCGGTCACCTAAGTAAGGGACAACACCAAGACACAGTCATCTTAGTAACCCAGCAACGCGAAATAAATAGCAATTGATGGATGCTGATGTTCAGAAGCGTGAAGCTGATTTAGATAAAGTAGATTTTTAGTTGGAAATCTAATAAGAAACAAAACAGTAGCCACATGGATCATGGAGCCTCTTCCCATAACTCTGCTGTGGATAATCTTTATTTAAATCAATACTGCAAAGTAACAAAAGACACAAACTTATCTGATGCCTAATTCATTTATTAATAAATTATCTAAGACTCAGATAGTTGAAATAGGATTACTTATATGATCATTCAACTCAGGGCAATTTCTACAGATCTTAGCACTGCTTAATGGAAATCTTAGCTGAGATATATATTTAGCCAGATTTCATTCCAAATATTATATCTTCCAACAAATTATTCCTCATTACAGTTGATATGTTGTATTTCCTCACAGTGATAGAGTATAAAAATTGTTTGTCCTTTTATTTTTCTGCACCAAAGAAATAAAAGTACAAAAAATAATACACAACAATTTCCTTGACAATTATTCATGTTACTTTTATGTTGTAATTTAATTACTAACAACTCCAACTTAATTACTTTTTAATAACCTTGCTTTTCAACAAGAATATTTCAAATATAATAGCCATAATATTTATATCATGCTAGAACCAAATTTTGCACAAAAATCAAGTGTATATTTCATGTGAAACACACATACAGACTTGCCATTAATAGGACCACACTGAAAAGAAAAATTATCACCAACACGATGGAAATATAACTTTTTAAATAACAAAGTGGTCCCAAATAATGAAAGATTAAGTTTTGTAGATAAATAAATGCAAGCTATGTTAAATGTATATATAGCCATCAACAGATTAAAAGTTTTTTGAAGGGTCATCAAAACAAGTCAGTTAAGGGTCACCTGGGTGGCTCAGTGGGTTAAGATCTCAAGTCATGATCCCAGGGTCTTGAGACGGAGCCTTTGAGCTGCATGCTGAGCTGCCTCTCCCCAACTTGTACCCCTGCTCACATGTGCATGTGTACACACAAACTCTCTTTCTAAGAAAAAAAGAGTCAGTCAAGCAATACCTGCTGGTTAGAGGACAGCACCTCTCCAAACTGTGGCATTAGTACATACATGCAGTAGTTTTCTACTGCTGAATGGTTAATGATCACGAAGTGACTTGGACCAAGACAAATTTATATTTCACAGTTCTATGGATGAAGAGTCTGATCATGGGTTATCTGAGGCCTCTACTCAAGCTTAAATCAAATTGTAAGCTGAGGCTATGATCATGTCTGAGGCTCTGTCTGGGTCTGCTTTGAGAACACTGGTTGTTCACACAATTTACTTCCTTGTAGATGCATGACCGAGGTCCCTATTTTGTGGCTAGCTGTAGAAAAGGGACCACTCTCAGTCCCCAGAACCTGCTTTTGGTTCTTTGCTCTCTCTACAACATGGCAATTTGCTCTGTCACCATCAGTGGGAAAATCTCTCTTATGTTTCACATCTTGCTGACCTCTTTTCAGAGATTACTTGATTAGATTAGGCTCACCCATGCTCTCTCTCTTAGGATGATAAAATTCTGTTAAGCCTCTTTTTATTCTGACCTATCCACAGTCTACATTGTTGTCAGAGTGATAGAAGCAGGTTATTCTCTGGCTTCCATTTTCAGTGTTATGTCACTGACTACAGAATGTAATCCCTAAACCATAGCAAGGCAAACAAAGTCCCTTCCTACCTTCCAAGGAGCTCTCCTGCCTTATCTCCTGACAATTTTTCTTTATAGCCCATGTTCAAGTCATGCTGAACTATTGCTGTAGCCGAGCTCCCAGGCCAGTTTCTCCAATTACTTCCTTGCCTCTCCTTCTGAGAAATTCTAATCCATAATTTAAGAATCAGCTTAAATGTTTCCACCTGAGTGGGGTCTCTCACAAGGCCCTTTCTCAACAAGATTGATCCCCTTCTTCTTTCTGCTTTGTGCTTAATTATGATCCTTTCAAGATTTATGAGCTGGTTGACATAACTAGTCCTCTATGAAACTATGAGTGCTTGAGAGGAGGGATCATATCTGTCTTTCTGAACTTAGTAATTATCCATGAGAGTGGGACACATTAGTTGATCAGCAAAAGTTACAGTAAAGGAAGGAGGGTAGGAGAAGAGGAAGGAAGCAAGCAACTGATGGCATGCTATCTGTAGGGCAGGAATTAAGCCAATGCACCACCCTCCAACAAAGAATCACCATATCTAGAATCCCACCATTAATGATTTAATTTTTCACATTAAGTATTCCAGGTGTCCTAAAAAGAACCTAAATGGCAGAAAACAGTAATTTCTAACACCTTGGTGTGAAAAGAGTTTCACTCATCACATCAGTGCAGGAAAAGTGAGACCACTGGAAACCTGACAACTTGATGCCTGATGACACTAATGCATGAAGAAGGAGATATTTTAAGAACGAGTCTGTTAACAAGTATGAAGCTCATCCAATGGAATAAGTAGTCAAACCGGAAAATCTGGAGTGATTCTAAAACAATCCAGAGGTTTAAGACAATCACTGATACACAAAACTGTGCCTTTACCCCTCCTATTTTCCATTAAATATTTACGGTAATCAACATTCAAATTTGTTTTCTTGAAATAATTATTTACTGGCCAGTACCCCCACTTCATTGATGCAGCCTCCTAAATTTGTAAAGCAACTCTATAGTGGTCAGTTTCTGCACTGGGAATGACTAACTTTCCTATATTCCCTTTCTTTTGGAGCCCATCCTGCCTCATGTTGTACTCTCCGAGGTAACATCAATTTGCTCTTGTGAACTGTGCAGGCATTCACTCTGTGTGTGTGGCCAGCCATTCAGGAGACACTGGAAAGTCAGCTTGGTGTTCTTGTGGGATGGAAATGTTTGTCATAAGCAAGAAGAAAAATTGGCACCTGGTCTAGGTACTGAGTATTCATATTGCTTTTACAATATCTTGGATTTTATCAAACTCAATTCAGATGCCAACAGTCCCTTTTTTCATAATTTTTAAGCCCTAATGATTTTAACATAAAGTTAATCAATATATTTTTATTAATGAGCATATGAGTCACTCTGATTATTTTACATAAAACCATAAAAATATACTTCCTATTCAATGACAAAAAAAACTACTTTTAATCATTTTTCTATGTTTCTGTTTCCTTTGGAAGGAAAAATACACACACACATGCACACACACTAAAATTCATGGAAGAAATCAACTGGAAATATATATTTTTCATCAATCAGTTTTTTTTTTACAATTAGATAATTTCAACAACCTGATAAATAAGCATTCATTCTTATTATCCACATAACATGAAAGCTATGACTATAAAAAACAGAAAATAAGTGCTAGCATGTGTGACTATTTACTGGCAGGAGTTGTGAATTCAAAGGGCTCTTCTACCCTTCAGAGAAGCCGTGTTGGGAAATTATGCAGTGCCTTCAATGTTTCTGCCCTTGCTCAAACATTTTGGAACCCCCCCCTTTGGGAATTCCCTTTCAATTCTGGCTTCCATCAGGCCCAAACCTTTCAATCCTCTGCATCAGTGAGAATGAGAACAGATGGCATTTTTAGAGCCATATCTTATTAGGAAGCTTTTCTGTAAATGGTGGGTGGCTCCCATGGTGGTGCCTGTGGGCCCTGGAGATGTGAGGAGCATCTTGGCAGCTGCCTGAGTTTCACACGGTAGCTTCATTGTCTCACATCACCATGAGCAGCATATGTGGCCAACCACCAGCCATGGGCTCCTGAAGCCTGCTATGGTGGCCAAGGTTCCACCTGGAGAGTGTTTCCATGTGCATGAAATTAATAGAGTCTGGAGTCTGCCTTGACCCTATATGTATCCTCACTGCCACTAGTATGAAAAATAACTCATGCTTTCTCCTACTCCCAGGAAAGACATAGCTCCTACTCATAACATTTTGACTACTTTGTGTCTTATAAACAGCATCACAAAAAAGGAAGAATATGCAAAACATGTAAAAGGACACAGAGGGCAACTCGACTATTTTTCATTGGCTTACACAAACGTTTGCCGGGAAAGAAGGTTGAAATTCATGGTCAAAAGAAGCCTTTTATGCTATCATTGAACTTCAATTATGTACTAGCCATGCCTACATTACCTGGGATAATTAGAAGTTCACAGCATCATTGTGAGTCAGAGTGATCCTAATAGTTTCTTGCTACCCAGGGTAGAAATGAGCCTCTACAATTCTATTCTACTTGGAAAAGGCGTCTTACATTCATCATTCACTTAAGCTTCTGACTTTGAAAGTTTGAAATGGGATTTTGAAAAGGTCATTTTTCTATATATTTTATCAGTTATTTGCTTTTATATTTCTTGAGATTTATGCATTGTGTATCAAAGTACTTTGTTACTGTTGTACCACCAAATAGTGGAAGAAAAAAAATGACACATTCTTCTGTGCCTTTTTTTCTTTCTAAAACCCTGTTACTTTTGTACTGCTCCCTGATATGTGTCCTTAGTAACTGCAAATTTATACATGAACTTGGGATTCGTTTTGTTAAAGAGGCTGGGCATAAAGAGGAGCTTATTTTTCTCTTCATGTACTTAATCCTTTAATTTTATAAGATTAGCAGAGAACCTTCACAAGGTTATATTTTCCCAGACATCAGAAATATGAAGAGTCATTCAATCAGAAATTGTTTAGGGAATACACACACACACACACACATGCCATAAACAAGCTATGCAGAACACTCAATATAATCCCTCCTGTTTTAAAACAAATGAACACTGAGGGTACCTGGGTGGCTTACTAGGTTGAATGTCTCACTTTGGCTCTGGTCATGATCTCATTTTTCATGAGTTTGAGCCCCATATTGGGTTCTCTGCTGTCAGTGCAGAGCCTGCTTTGAATCCTCTGTCCCCTCCCCACCGCCTGCCCCTCATGCTCTCTCACTCTTTCTCAAAAACAAATAAATGTTAAAAAATAAATTCTGGAATATTATGAATTTGATAATGGCTGGGAAGAATGAGGTACAACTCCAAGCAGATGGCACAGCAATTTGAAGACAGAACTGATCAGTCAGAAAAAAAATACATTAAAATACACTCAGGGAGGTCCATATTCTAATGTGGTACTCTAAGCCTGTTCCATTTACAGGCAAAAGGAGGAAAATCCAAATAAAAGTCTAAGGGGGTCGAGGCCTGCTGGCTTCCTAGGGTCTACCAGGCACTGTTGGTTCTTTGCACATTCAGACTGGCTTCAGTTACAACTTTGATCTTCTGGTTCCATTTGCATGTAGTTGGATCAGTCATACGTGACGGACAGAGGGATACAAGGTGCAACAAGCCAACCGAAGGATGTGTGACTTAGCATGGAATGAGCCTGGTCTGCAGCCATGCCGTGATTTCACAATCCAGTTGTAACTAGTTTTTCCTTAACATTTAAATCCACTGTTTACCTTTAATATCTGCCTCTCAATTGCCAGATTTTTCATTCTGTGTAGAAAATCCCCAAATGCTGGCTGCCTCCCTAGATCTTGGGAGATTGCCTTCTCTTCAATGTCCTATTGTGGTATTCTGGTTATCTACCCAAAATAAGCTCCATGGCCTCTTACTAAATTTGCTTGATTCTTGAATCACCAAGTAACCTTTTAATTATCAGTGCACAGGAGATAGTCATGTCCCCATCAAGGAGAACTCTTTAATATCCACAGTGAAGTCAGACAAACACTGCCTTCTACCACTGATCTAGGCATAACATACACAAAGGCACTTAAACATCAGTTTAACGTCTGTGTCACAGCCATCCACCCAGTTCCAGTGGGAAAAAAATTTTTTTTGAGTGTTTCTTTTTCCAAGAACAATTGTGTCATATTAATAGATAGCAAAATCAACTTAATGTACTCATGATCCTCAATTTAGAATTGAGTACACTAGGAAAGAATGGAATGGAATCTATTTTTTAAGATAGGATAGGAATTTAGTCTTCAGAAGTATAAAGGGTCAGTATGATCTTATGAAATTATTTTCTAATTATTTTCATGTGTGTTCTGGGTCTTGATTAAAAAAATATACTTCTAACTGTAGTTCATGATCAAATAGTTCTATAAGCCATATATTAGAGCTCTTGGAGAATAAGGCACTGTATCTACAAAACACCTTAATGAAATTACAAATCTGTTACCTGAGATGGGTCATACATTAAGGCAGTCCTTCCTATAGACACAGTGACAAATGTAATTTCATCTGATTAGCTTGTCATTTTCAAGAAAGCAGATAAGCAGAACTCTGAAGGAGAACTCTGAAGCAGAACTCTGAAGGAGAACATTTTGATGGCGAGATAAAGAAACAATAAAGCCTGTGTCTGAACAGTTCACTGGGCTAGTTTTGGCCTGGAGGTGCCTGAGTAGGCAGGGGCAAACGTAATTAGGGCACCTGGAGCCTGGAGGAGTGACGGGCTGAGACCAGAGGGAGGGGCTTGGCAACGGGTACTGCGCATGTGCAATGGCTCCACTGTTAATGAGTCACGTTCAACACAATGGGTAAAGAAGAATGATCGTAATACCTTATATCTGTCCATATGTTCACATTTTTCAGAGCATCGTCACACATGTTATTTTATTCTCATGAGAAGTACTGGAAGTAGGATGAAGTAAACGAGGCACCTTAGGGACACACTTGAAGGGGGTACTCATTCTCAGGGTCCTGTGAGCGCTCTGTGCACTTTGCTCCTCACATGAGTCCAGGCCCTTTTCATGAGAACAATCATTATTAATTCTGTGTTAGATATTAGGAACTCCAGTCACACGGAATTTAAGCACCCCTGTCACAAATAGCATTGAATCTGGGTTTAAACCCTTGTCTCCCTGCCTTCTGGGAAAAGGTCCATTTTTTAAATCTGCTTCAGACAACCTCAGTAAAGACTTCTCTGCACGAATTTGCAAAGCAATCAACTGGCAAGACAAAGAACCATACTATACTTGTTTGTCATGAAATGTTTGTTCAAAGAAAAAGGATGGTAAAATTCAGCCAGCAAGGTTTCAGCCTTGGAGTCCTGTGTTAAATTTGAAGTATTTCCATTTCAGAAAGACGCAGACAAATTGGAAACCATTTAGGGAATGATAAAAGAAAAAAAAACTATTAGAGAAAAGAAAGGTTTGATTTATGAGGCCAGATTAAAGGAGATAAATGCCTATTATTTGGCTAACTGACAACCAGGGAATAGGATAAGGATCTACAAATATTGGGCTGATCTAAATATGGGCGAAACAGAGGACTTATAAGTATGTACAAGACAGAGTGAGCAGGAATGGACAGGAACAAAATGTGAAACTGTAGACAATAAGAAGAGGGTTTTCTGCAAGAGGATTCATTAAGTTAAGGAGTAAAATGTAAAAGAGGAAGGAGAAGGGGAGAGGAATAAAAAAGTGGACAGGTGTATGAAGAAGAAGAAAAAAATCAAGGGAGAAAGAAGAAAGGGGGCAGGTAAAGAAGAAGTTCCTTAAAGAAGTAGGGTAAGAGAAGGAAAGAAGAGAGGGTGGATGGATGGATAATGGCTGGAAGAAAGTAATGAAGAAAGGAAGGAGGGAAGGAAGGAAGGAAGGAAGAAAAGAAGCATAGAAGGAAGGATGGAAGGAATAAAGGAAAGATAGCAAGAAATTTCAAATCCACTCTTGTATGTATTTCTCTATTAAATATACCAGCAAGATACTGGTTTTGGGATAGATTTTTTTAATACAAAACTCCATCATGGATCATTACAATAATTTTGATATATAAATGTGTATTGGTGATTTGCTACAAATAGAATCCATAGAGTGTAAGGAATGCTTCTGTAAAACAGCTGTGTTTGGTGTGGGTGACAGAAGGTACCAAAACAAAGAAAAAAAAGAGAAAGAAAGAAGAAACTATGTCTTATTTCACAATATCTAATAACAGGAAATTAAAAATTAGATTCCTGGCAGGTCTCAGGCAGAATGAACATCTCCCAGAAACCTGAGCCAGTTGAGAAGATGGCGTTAGTACCCTACCTCAGGGGAGAAGGCTGCCGCTAAATCAAAAGGAGACAGTAATGAGGGGTTGAAGTCATTGTACAAAGCCATTACTGCTATTAAATTCGGGGCCTGAGCACAGGGAACTTGGCAACCTTTGGCTAGCTTGCTACACATAGTAGTTACTGTAATTGAAATTGAATTATAACACCACCATGGCACACATCCTTCTTTAAAATCCAACACATAATAATGCTACTAAAATAAAGAACCTCTGGAAACAACCTATGGTCCAATTGTCTCTTTGTAGCTGGCACCTGCCTTCTTATGGAGTCCTTCATGTTTCCTCCCTCTACCACAGACTGGTCAAAGTCTGTTGAAAAAGGGGAATCACAAGGTTAACATGTGGTGAGCATCGGTTGGGTGCCAGCCCAACTTCCTTTATAACCTCCCATGAGGTACAGATTCATATCCTCCACTTCACAGATTAAAAATATGAGGTCAAAGAAGTGAAGTCATTTTCTCTAATTCATTTAGATAAAGTACAAGAAATAGCCAGGAATAAATATAATTTAAATCAGCTTATACTCAGTGTTTCCATCATACCCAACATTCAGCAAGTTGCCTGATGCATAACACATAGTAAGCACTCAATTAAAATGTGCTAAATTGTATTGGAGGGAATTGATGTCATAATTGAGATCTGGAAAGAATCTCCAACAGCTTTGGCCATGATTTGGTGAGGTGCTGCCAGATTTTCACCAGCTATTGAATTGTGTCTGAGCCAGTTGTGGCCATATCTATAAAATGGCCATTTTTGAGAACAAAGTGTCTTTTGTCCTCTTTATTACTACTGTTACCACAAAGTATACTAGATTTCCTCGGTATCATATAAAGGGAAAGTGAGCCTAATATTTGGATTATTTCAACAGATGCTGAACTTTTATAGAACAACCTACCTAATCAGTTCATGTCTTGTACTATAGTGTGCTAAGAAATAAGACTGACAGTCAATAACTAGATCCTGACAATCAATATCTAGTGCATTTTATTTCATAATATAAAAATACTTTTTATGTGCTCCTAAGAGAATACTTATACTTGGAAATAGGAGACTCAGTCCCTATACTTACAGAGCTCATATGTCCACTGGGAGAAGAAATATAAATTCATGAGAAGGTAAATAAAATTTAAACAGCCATTTGAGATTTTTCTTTTCAATAGATTTCATTCAACTAATATTTATGGAATGCCTTCTATGTACCAGAACTTGTAAAAGGCACTGGTAATAAAAAAATTAGTTGGGATCATCTCTCAAGAACCCCGCAGGCTAGTGGGGCAGAAAATTTGCTAACACACAGTTAACAAAGCATTAGTGCTTTAGAGAAAGCATATGATTCTAAAGAATGCATAAGAGGAAAGGTTTGAATCAGCTGACAGAGAGCCTGAAGGCTTTCTCAAGGAAGACTTCCCAAAAAAGGTGAGGCCCATAATGGTTCTTGAGCAATGAATAGGAGTTTTCAAGAAAGAACATTATTTACCCATCAATGCAGGTATAAAGATAACAGAAGAGAACGGCAGATTGTGGCAAGAAAGTATTATAAGCAAAATTATTCATATTTGAACAGGAGGATGGCATAAATACTCCATAAAATTTTTCAATTTCAGATATTTTTAAAAGTCTACTTCAATATCAGTAAATGCTGTGATGAGTTCAAGGCCGCCTTGAACTCATCTTAAGATGTTAAGAATCTTAACATCCCAACCAAATCTATTGCAAATTCCCCTCCTCACTGTAGGAGAACTTATTATTCAGCAATGTTTAGGTTAGCAAATCTAATATATGAAGGCCATCGTTAACATTTTATAAACCACTTATTATGTAGTTTGAGTGCTTACTGTTTAAGAGCATATCCACTTCTTGCAAAGTAACTGTAATTGCAGCAGAGGTATCATGGGACATTCAATTAACACAGTGCAAAGAAGTAAGAATCATGCTTTTTAAGTAAACAATTACAAAAGTTGGGGTGCCTGGGTGGCTCAGCTGGTTAAGCATCTGACTTCAGCTCAGGTCATGACCTCATGTTCGTGGGTTCAAGCCCTGTGTCAGGCTCTGTGCTGACAGCTCAGAGCTGGAGCCTGATTCCAGATTCTGTGTCTCCCTCTCTCTCTGCCTCTCCCCCTCTCATGCTCTGTCTCTCTCTGTATCAAAAATAAATACAACAGTATAAAAACTTTTTTTAAAAAAGCATATAAATGACCAGCATGCATATGTTACAAAAATTTCTGAATCTAAGTAAGTCTTAGAATCTCAGGAATACTGCTGTGAAGTATTCTTTTGATGTAGTGTCTAAAAGAAACACAATAGAATCAAAGTTAAGGAGCTACAGACAATTTTGTATGTACAGAATTCTGATTATAAGAACTCCAGGTGTTAAACAGTTACACTATCCACCTTCATACAAAAATAAACTAGAAAATTGAGTGATGACAGTCATTGTGTCAATTTATAAGGTCAAGGAAACTTTTATGTATTAATTCTCTTAAGTGAAAACAAGAAATAATTTCACATTCAATCCTAAACAAATTTAACTAGAACCTCATAGAATGTACCACATGAATGATTTTCCACAAAAAATGTGATGTCCTTAAAGAATAGCCAACTCCCTAGCTTCCTCTTCCAACATAACCATCGTTGCCATTGAACTTGGTCACTCCTACTTCCAGGGAATAATTACCTTTTGCAAATGAATTTTAAAAGAATCTCCCTACTCCATGCTCAGCAGTGTCTTTCTTTAGTTGTCCCTATTTCTTTTGTTGCTTTTGAAAAGAGCTTTTGTTTTGTTTTGTTTTTGTTTTCTGAGCTGTGCCTTATTCACCACTTTTGGAAGAGCTCAGTTACTCAGACACCAAATGCCTAGTTCAGAAAACTAAGACCTGTCCCCTCAAAGTCAAACCCGAATCAGCCCCTATAATTAAACTGGGTTAACTCTTGATATGTTCCATGGCCCATTCTCCCTGTTTCCCCAGTTCCTCATAATCTGGCCTGACTCCTCTGTAAAACTGTATCCTGCTCTTCTTTGGTAGACAGAAGCTCTCATTTTGATTCCCTATCACATCCTTTGACTGTAGTCTTACTATTTCTTGCTGCTTCAGCTAAAACCAATATTCAGGTATGTTTTTCTCTTCCTGAACTCAATAGTTCATGGTTCTGACTTCACAAGGTCTGCCCAGTGCCATCTTAGAGCAATTTCCTTTAATGCTCATTTCCCACAAGATGCTTTTTTAAAGTGATTTTTTATTTTCCCTTCCATTTTCTTCTCTCTCCTTCCCTGCTCTCTCTCTCTCCAAACATACACACATATGCACATTTACTACATTATTAAATGCCTAATTATATTGTCTCTAGGAATTTCATATGTAATTATATTGTTTATCTCATAATAATATATAAAATCTATGCCCAAAGAATCTTCCTATTTCCTTTTCCTAGAAATTGGAGCCTAATACTGATTGAGCAAAATATGGGGGCTTATTTATCCATTTATTCATTCAACAGATATTTATTGATTGCCTGATATGCCCTAAGCCTTCTACTAAGTGCTACACTCAACATTCGATTTAGCCGCATGATCTTTTTCTGTCTCTGTTTCACCTTTTCTATTTTGCACATACCTTCCTCATGGAATACCCTCTACCTTGTTTTTCTAGAAATGTATATTCATCTTTCATAATTCAACTTAAATATCAGGTTTTCCAGGAAATATTTTCTAACCTTCAGAGGATTACCAGTCCCTTCTTTTTAATATCACCCCAGAATATGGCACTTACCACATTTCATAGTAACTACTTACTCACCTATCTGTCTCCTCCCAGTTAGACTCACTCACTGAGAGGAGATGTAATTTCTGCCTCCCTGGTACTTTTAACAATGCACTGCACACAGTAGGTCCCCAATCAACAATAAATACGATAATAAGAGGATCTGGATGTATCTGATTTCGTATAAAATCAACATCTGAGAGTTTAGTATTGCCATCCACAAGCGAGCCCAAAGCAGGTGATTCCAGGGATCTCTCAGCATTTTAAAAGCCATACAGCATTAGTACAGACCAATTTAAAGAAAAACAGGGGTGCCTGGGTGGCTCAGTCGGTTAAGTATCCAACCTCGGCTCAGGTCAGATCTCACGTCCGTGGGTTCGAGCCCCACGTCAGGCTTGTGCTGACAGTTGGCTCAGAGCCTGGAGCCTGCTTCCGGTTCTGTGTCTCCTTCTCTCTCTGCCCCTCCCCCTCTCATGCTCTGTCTCTCTCTGTATCAAAAGTAAATAAAGCATTAAAAAAATTTAAAAAAAGAAAAACAGAGTCATAAATAATAAATTTGATTGCCCCAATCTCCTAAAATGCAACAATTATAAAACCCATCGGGGACTTATATGATCCTGTCTGTTGCCACAAGACCTAGTAGATATTATAAGTTAATTAAGGTGGTATACTAAAAGAGGTGAATTTAAGGATTCTGATTATTTACTATTAGCACTATTTATTTACCCATAGTCCCATTTATTTACCTATAGCAACTCAACTTGACCACTTTTATGGTAGTGACTCCTGTTTTACATCTCCAGCTCAGAAGTCCCTATACTCCAAATTTCTTTTCCATCTCAGTGCAAGTCATCTCCACTGGAATGTCTCAGAGACACCTTAACCATGACGTGTCCAAAAGAAAACTCTCAATTTTACCCTAAATCTTCCCCATGCCTGTAACGGCTCCATCCAATGTCTCACATCAGAAACCTGGGCATAGTAACCTTGATGTGATCTTGACTCTGCCTTTCCTCTTTCCACTCTCATCCAACCCTTAATAAGCCCTGTTGAGTCTTCACCCAAAATAAATCAAACTCTTCTCTCCTTCCCCTGCAATGAATTGCATCAGTAATGATTCCTATTACTTCTACTGATACACCTTCCTATCTGTCCTCCTGTTTTCTTCTCTTACTCCTTCCAATCTGAAGGGATTTCTTGAAATATATACAGAATCAGCCTGCTCCTAAAAAGCATTCAGTGGCTTTTCATTTTATTTATAATATAATTCCAAATCCTTTTATGGCTTATCAAGTATTAACAAGCCCTCTTTACTAGTTCCTACTATGTTCCAGACCTAGTGATCTTTGAGCTCCTGTGGCGGAAGTTCTTTACCTGCTCAGAGCCTTCATACAGGTTTCTTCCTGAAAGGCTTTTCACTCTTACTCTTTTGAATTTTGGGTTCTTCTCAGAACTGTGTTCTCTGTTCAAATAATATTTCAAATATATCTCCTCAGAGAAAACCTCTCGGACCATGCTATTTAAATAGCTAATCCCTCAGCCTCACAGAAACACATAATTGTTTAGTTTTTCTTATCTGATTTGATTCTTTTTAAAATTTTTTTAAATTACTTTTTTTTTTTTACATTTATTTATTGTTGAGAGACACAGAGAGACAGAGTGTGAAAGGGGAGGGGCAGAGAGAGAGAGAGAGACACAGAATCTGAAGCAAGATCCAGGCTCTGAACTAGCGGTCAGCACAGAGCCTGATGCGGGGCTCAAACCCATGAACTGTGAGATCATGACCTGAGCCGAAGTAGGATGTTCAACAGACTGAGCCGCCCAGGCGCCCCCTATCTGTTTGATTCTTAACAAAATAATACTTCTCTGTATTTGGGTCATACTTACTTCCTCCCTAAAATATAAACTTTTTTTAAGGCAACAACTCTGATTCTCTGATGCCACTGTATCCCCAGGGACCAGTATGGAACAAAACACTTAAAATATTATGTGTTAAAAAGCACACACATTAAAATAATTAAAAATAAATAAATTCAATGGGCCCTCAGTGAGCATCCAGTCTCTGCCCAGAGGTATATCCACACATTCATATACCATTGATAATCACAATAGCACTGTAATGTACATAGTCTTATTCCTATTTAGCCCAATAAAGAAAGTTGAGATTCTCAAAGTGCTGTCATCATTTTCAGATATTAACCTAAGTCCCTTAATCCATTTCCAGTGATCTGCTTTGTTTATACTCTACATAATCAAAACCATTGTTTAATCTAAAAAATAGTTTCTACCTCTTGTTGACATTCACCATAAAATTTTGTTCTGCCCCATAACTATTTTTTTTTAATGAAGGAACCAAACAAAAAAACATGACGGCATACATCATCACCGTCTCTTTGAAAGCAAACAAAGAAAACAAAAACCTCATCAATAGTAATCTCCTACACAAGCCCGCAAGAGTAAATTAAAGATGTGTTGGAGAGAAGGGATCCTTCCAGTCATAAGACTAATGGCTGGTGGCCAAAAGGCAAAGGCAATCACCTGCTTATTCTTTAAAAATTCAGTCAGAAAACCTTGAGTATTTTTATACTACTACTTTATCATATCACTGTAGAAATAAACTGCAGGAAATAATAAGGCATTATATTCCTAAATGTACTAAAACTGTGACAGAAAGAGTTCATTATACAACTGCCCACTTTCTGGAGCAAAACCAGTTCAGGAAGGCGGCCACATAAACTCATCTTTCAGCCAACAAACATTCATAGATCATCTGGATGGCATCGTGGCCAGCAGCAGCACTGTGGCTGAGAGTCTGGGCCGCGGAAATCAAGAGTTCAAGTCTCTCCTCAAGTCTCTGTGACATTGACAAATGGCTCAGTTCCCTCATCCTTAAAATAGGGTTGATGTGATGACAATCTCATGAGATTGTGATGAGGAATAAAAGACAAAATGAATAAAATGCCAATGGTGTAGGAATGATCTCAAGAAATGTTAGTTTCTGTCACAGGATAATGTGACAAAAGAGGCAAAAGTTTAAGGCACCCTGAAACGCGAGAATGTAAGTTTTCATGGTGGGTGGGGAGGGCTAGTAGGGTAGTTAGTAGAATGAATGGAGTTAAGTAATCTTTGGGTTTTTGGGGGGGAAACTGTTCCCCTTCCACATTTTTAAAAACAACTTTAATGAGGTGTAATTTGCACCTCAAATAATATAATTGATGTGTATCTTGAATGGCTTTTTAGCAAATTTACAGAGTTGCACAACCATTGCCAAAATGCAACATTAGAACATTCTCATCATCCCTAGAAGCTCTCTCGTGCCCGTTTGTAGTCATCACCCTTCATACTCTCAGCCCCAGGCAACCACTAGTCTATTTCCTGTCTCTGGATATTTCATAAACTGACTTATACAGTATTAACCTTTGGCATCCGCCTTTTTCATGTCATATAATGTGGAGGTTCAGCCCTAGGGTATTATGCTTCGGTACTTGTTGATGTTTACTGCTGATGTTTACTGCTAAATGGTATTCAGTCCTATCAATGTACTACATTTTGTTGTTCTAGCCCCCAGTCGACTGACATTTGAGTTGTTTCCACTTTTTGACTTTCACATAATGCTACTGTAAACATTTGCATATAAGCCTTTTTTGGGGCACATGTTTTCATTTCTTTTGGGTAGATTCCTATGACTTCCCCTTCCCCATTTTAAGTGAAGGATTTGCCCCTCACAGGATTCCAGTGCAACTAGTTGGGGAGAGGAGAAGAGTTCTGATTTCATCACCAATGACTACTGAGTGGTCGGGTCATACAACAAAGTGAAAAAAACACATTGATTTTTGTCTCTGTTCTTTCTTTCTCTAAGTCTCTTTGTGACCATGGGAGAGAACTAAAACTTTTAATACCTAAGTATCTCCATTTATGTACCAAACATAGAAACTAGATGTTCCTTAAGCCATCTTAGCCTTAAAAAACATATACTACTTTTAGTTACTAGAGAATTTAAAAACAATTTAAAAAATACAATCAGTGAATCATCTCTCCCATCTCTGGAATATTCTAGGGCTGGGCAGTGTGTGGGAGGCCAGCAATAGTTACAAAGCAATGATACAGAAAGTGAATGATAAAGTATTTGTATACTATTACTGCATGTAGAATCCGAGATTTACAAGTTGATGCTATAAATATGTCTCCTTTGCTTTTGAGGTTCTTCGTGCATATCACTATATTTTTCTGACCATATTTTGCTAAAGCAGTCATTTCATTCCAAGTTAACTGGCTATAAAATAAACATCATTACAACTAAATAGGGTGGATTATTTTATCAAACATTTTAAAATATATAAATCTAAGTAACACACATTACCTTCAAAACGGTCATCTCGGTGACTATATGCTTTTTTTCCCATTTATTCCAACATTGCTCAGAGGTAGTATCTAGGATATTTCACTTTGGAATTGTCCTCCAAACTAATGGACTAGCAATTTGATTTTTCAAATTCACTCTAAACCTTATTATTAAGTACCTAACATACAGCAAAAAAAAAAAAAAAAGTATAAAGAATAATAAAAGGAACATGTAGGTACCAATCACAAAGCTTTAAAATAAAAGACTACCAAAGCTCTGGAACATATTTATTTCCATGCATATATTTCTGCTTCTCTCTCTATATGTGCTGTCGTAAGTAATATATGGCAATGTCTTTTTTCAGATATAAATATATACCTATAAGATATTGTGCTCAATGTATTCTTAGCAACTTGCTATTTTTATTCAGTATTATGTTATTTATCCACAGTGATAGGAGTTCTACTTCATCAATATTCACACTGCAGGGCATTACATTAAAAAAAAAAGCTCAATGATTTATCCTATTTCCTTCTGCTGCATATTTAGGTGATATCTAATATTTTGCTACCACAAACACTTTACCTACAAACGTTTATTTCTATCACTTTTGGGCACATATGGAGGGTTTCTACAGCTTAGTTCCTAGGAATAGATTTTCTATACTATGGCAAATTGACATCTGTACTATTTATTATTAAGTTTCCTCCTAAATGTTTGCACCAATTTTTCAGCCTACCTATAAAGATATAAAATTCTCATTTCTCCACAGTCCCTCCAAACTTGGTGGTGTTCAACATTTTAATTTTTGTCGGTCACTAACTTGATTTTTAATAATCAGATGTAACAATCTTTGAGCGTCTCCTCTGGCTGTATCACTGGGTTTGGCTCAGTATGGAATGCAGAGCAACATGCGGTGAAATTACACTGACATTGGAGGAACCTAACATGGAGCCCCGGGTAAGCTGAAAACCTGGGTGAGTCCCTTAATCTCCTCTAGCTTCCATTTCTTCTTCTGTAATATTAAGGACCAGCCAAGAGCATTTCCCAGGCCTATTTCACCTCTGATCTTGACTCTATGATGCCAGTGGGAGCTCACAAACAAGGAGGAGAAAAGGCAGGCAGGCACATAAGTAACTTTAACACCAGCAAAATACACAGATAAGGTACTAGGAAAGTACAGACAATGGAATCCAAATCAGAAAGAGAGAGGAACTGGAAATATCTTCTCCAGGAGGTTCAGATGTGCAGCAGACTGGCGTGGAAGATACTCTGAGGAATGGGTGGTGGTAAGAATATTTGGGAAGAATAAAGAGCCTAGGTGGAGTTCTTTGTTTTTTCTTTTTACAACATTTTGTTATTGTTTATTTACTTATTTTGAGGGAGAGAGAAAGAGAGAGAGATAGAATCCCAGGCAGACTCTGACCTGACAGCACAGAGCCATACACGGGGTTTGAACCCCTGACCTGAACCCGTGAACCATGAGATCAGACCTGAGTAGAAATCAAGAGTCAGATGCTTAACCGCCTGAGCCACTCGGAAGCCCCCAGGTGTTCTACAGGCAGGAGGATGAAGTCAACAAAGGTACTTTTGGCAAAAGCACAAGAGTTAAGGTAAGTGCTGGGCTGGGAGGCCAGCTCTGTTGTGGTTTTTTTTAAGTCAAAGTGTAATAAATCTTCATCGTTTTATTGATGATTTGATTTTTAAAACCTCCCAAAGCAATTTGGAATCAAATTTGTATCCAAGGCAGATGGTCATTTATTTGATTTTCATTTTAAAAATGAAGCCATAAAACTAATTTCTGTGAGGCTCACAGACTGACTGGATTGTCACTTCTCAAACAGGATTGCCCAGGGGTTTTGAGAAATAGGAGGGCACAGTTCAGAAATCAGACCATAGTCTCTGAAGGTGACTAGTTTGACTAAACACACTCCTTCGATTTTTGAATTCCGGTAGGTTTGTTTAAAAGAGTTTACTGTTTTACAGTTATACCTGTAATAGAAATCTCAGAACCTAATGGAATTCTTAGTATTCCCAGACAAAATTAAAATAAATATTCAGAATAAACATTATTTCTGGAAGGAAAAAAATGCCTTCTAAGAAGCTCTTATTTAGAATGGCTAAAATGGCTGATAATTGCACTTTGAAAAATAATTAATGTATCTGATTTTGAATAAACGAAGTTAGTTTTGGGTAAGTACATCGAGTTGGAAGGCAATATACATGGTTTCAAATCTTGACAACCCTATTATAAACTAGAACATTCAAGCAAATTACTGAAACTCAGTTTGCTGGTATTAGAATTGCATTGGGCTACATGTAGCCAGATTCCTAAATGAATCCCCATGTGATTAAGTCCCTTATTTCCCCCATATTTTAATAAATTAGAGGCAGGCAGCTCAAGGCTGATATTGTGGCTCCACGGTGGCACTAATGTTTATTCATTCAGCTACTGAGGACCATCTTGTTTTTTCTGAGTTTGGCTAATGATAAAGAAAGCTGGTAATAACATTAATGTGGAAGTTTTTGTGTGGACATAAGTATTCAGTTCCTCTGGGTAAACACGGAGGAGTACAATTTCTGGATTGTATGGTAACAGTATGTTTAGTTTTATACGAAATTGCCCAACCGTTTTCCAAAGTGGCTGTGCCATCTTGCATTCCCACCTGGCGTGTTAGAGTTCCCGTGGCTGCACGTTCAATCCTTCGTGCTGTCAGCGTTCTAAATTTTGGTATTTTAACAGGTATGTAGTGGCATCTCCTTTTTTAAATTTCCATTTCTCTGATGACATATGATGTGGCTTTTTTTCATATGCTGTTTGCCATCTGTATATCTCCTTTTTTGTGTGTGTTTGAGAACAATAGTTATAATTTCTTAAGGAAATTTCAATACAGTATTATGGGATACAGAATATGGCATTATCATCTATAGTTACTCTTACATACGAGACCCACAAACCCTCTTCATATCACACTTGAAAGTCTACAACCTTTTACCAGCCTCTCCCAGGTTCCCTCACTCCCCCAGCCCCTGGCGAGCACCATTCTAGTCTCTGTTCCTAGGAGTTCAATATTTTTCATAAGTTTTCACTTATAAGTGCTACCATGTAATATTTGTTTTTTGTTTTTGTCTGTTTGGCTTATTTCACTTAGCATAATGCTCTCCAGTTTCATCCATGGAGAACATGATTTCCTTTAATATTCCATCATTTACCACATCCACTGATGGCCACTTAGGCTGTTTCTGTATGTTGGCTATTGTGAATAATGCTTCGATGAACATAAGAGGGCAAATACTCCTCAAAATAATGTTTTCATTACCCAGAAGTGGGCTTCCTAGATCATATGGGAGTTTTACTTTTTATTTCTTGAAGACCTTCCATACTGCTTTCCACGGTGACTCCACCAGTTTTCATTCCCACCAGCAGGTGCACAAGGACTCTTTTTCTCCTCCCCAGAACTTGTTACCTCTTAGCTTTTGGATAGAAAGCATCCTAGTAAGTGTGAGAGGATAGATCATTGTGGTTTGGATTCACATTTCTCTCATGACTCCTGATGTTAAACACCTTCTCGTGTACCTGTTGGCCACTTATATGTTTTCCCTGGGAAAATGTCTACAGCAAAAATAAATAAGTTTGACTATATCAAACTCAAAACTTCTTCACAGCAAAGGAAATCACTGACAAAATAAAAAGGGCAACCTATGGAATAGGAGAAAATATTTGCAAACTATATAGCCTATAGGGGGGATAATATCCAAAATACACAAAGACCCCATGCAACACAATAGATAAATAAACAACAAACAAAACAAACAAACAAAATGAATAATCTAATTTTAAAAATGGGCAGGGGACCTGAACAGACATTTTCTACTATTCTCAATGCATAACTCCTATCCTTGGTTTTAAGATTGTTTCTTTACCACTAGGAACTGCTTCTGAGTTTGAGGCAGAAACGAGAGGGAAAGGGTCTAGAATCTTCCCCTTTGTAAGACTTCACAATTTTATCAGAAGGACATTGTACTCCAGGGACTATCACTTAGGTCCCATTGGCCAAAACTAAGAAAGATGGTTATATCTTGTTCCATGGGAAACTAAAAGATCAAACTATTCGTTATATTTGAGAAACACAACCTGACAAATAAGCAGAAAAGAATACAGAATTGTAGAATGGAGAAGAGAGCCAGAGAGCTAGCTTCGGCAAAACACAGAAACATAGGGAAGTTGCATGAGAATAAATACCAAGGGTATGTTTTGGGTTCTGCTAGCTACTAAAACAGGATACCTTCCCACGCTGTCTTCCACCAAGTCCACAATGGGACTGGCTCTACATAGGGGAACGGTTTTGCTGCTAGATAGACAAATAGATAGAGCATGATTGCTGCTGACTACAGGGTCAGAATCACATAAATGGTTGATTTTGACCAAATGACAATATGACATCTCAGTGTTACTAAATTGCAGAAGTAGTTATCTGTTCATCTGAATATTGCTGCGTAACTACTGTGTAAGAGTAAAAGGAAATTATTTCAGAGTAAATGGTGTGAATCAATATAAAAGTAGTATTGCATAGTTTTAATTCATAGAATGACAGGTAGTATTCTGTAGTTTGAACACAGGATATGGAAAAGCAATTACTAGCAGCTTAAGAAGCAGAAAACTAAGCAATTTTATCAAGAAATTGAATATATTTAAGTAATAACATCAGTCAGAACCAGGATTTTGGAGGTTTCATCTGGTATGCTGAATGAAAGCAGAAACAATGATGTTCTGAATATAGGTAAAAGACCTAAAAGTGAGATCCGAAGTGGAGATGGACAGGAAGGAAATAGGTGAGAGAATTAGACAGGAACAGTAGAGAGGAAATGCCAATTAAAGATTATTTTTAGTAAGCAAAGATGGAAGCTTTCAAGATTCCTTATGATTTCAACCTTGGCTAAACTGTTGTCATGAAAAATAATGAGCTAACACGAAGCAAAACAGCCACAGGAAGGAAGATAAGAAGTTGCAGTGTATATGTGTTGACTATGATATGCCAGTAGACTATCTCCCAGGATACACACAGAATTCAGAATTGCATAACTGGTACCAGTGTGAGAATAGAGTTGACAGTATAGAAAGTCTTTTGCCATTTTTCATAATGTTCGATATTTTCCTCTAGTCTTGCTATATCCTCATGTTCATTAATCACTCAGTTTCTCTGTATACATCTAAATCTGCAAAGTTTCAATTTCTTTCTGTATAATGCTGTTTCACATGACCCCTCCAACCAGTAATCACTGTACACTGCAGGCAGTAATTTTTTTCCCATTTTAAAAGATGAAACAGTCTCAGAGAGAGCCTACGTCCTTTCCTATTATTTTCTCTTTAGTGATGAATCAAAAGGAAATGCTTATTTTTTTCCCCTCCCCTATTCAGTGAGCTATGAATAAGATTTTAGGCCCATGCAAATCATTAAAAAAATTAACTGTAATTCTTCTTTACAGATTTATAACCTGCTAAAACTTTCTAAGATCTATTATTTCACCTGTTGACAGTATTTTTTAATGAATTCCTTCTCATTTAAAAACAGTCCATTTACATTTCAAAAATCTTATCAGTATTAACCAGATTATTCCTTCTAATTATTCTTGTAGGTCTGATCTCAGAAAACTATTTGAAGCCATCTGTTATTTAAATTCAAATTTGATGCACATGAAAGAGCAGAAGTTGATTTATATTATCTCTGGCTAGTTCTAGTATGTATAGAATAATAACTTGGCAGGATCTCACAGCAGCTATAGCGTGGTGCAAATCTATGAAATAACTGTCACTAAGATTCATGATCACACACATCTACTAAGGGCATCTAAAGGGCATAAACATCTCAGAATTCTGTCTATAATCAGTACTTACCCCGCTGATACACAACCAAAAGAACATTCTTAGAAATAAAATATGTATCTCTGTTTTTCATGGAATATCTCAAATACATGAAATTCCAGTTCATCATGAAATTCAATAGCCAAATCTGTGGGAACTGAATCTTCTATAGAAAGAAGCATTAAGTGGATTCATCAGGTTTGCCTCAATGTGGCCAGCTCGATACATTACACTGTATATATTAAATGTACATAAGACAGATAAAGAGTTATGTACTACATTGAATACCATCCCTCAAAATTCATGTCTGCCTAGAACCTAAAAATGTGTCCTTTTTGGAAGCAGGATGTTTGCGGATGAAATTAGTTGAGATAAGATGAAGTCATAATGGACTTGAGTGACCGCCACATGGCTGGCATCCAATGACTGGAATCCTTTTAAGAAGAAGGTGTGGGAAGACCCAAAGGGGAAAGAAGGCCCTATGACAACAGAAGTAGAGTTAGACAATAATAAGTAGTAGACAATAGAAGTAGAGAACAGAGTTTGAAGCAATGTAGCTTCAAGCCAAGGAACACCAAGGATTACTAGCAGCTACCAGAGGCTGGAAAGGAACAAGCAAGGATTCTTCCCTAGAGCCGTTAGTGGGAACATGACCCTACAGGCACCTTGATTTCAGACTTATAGCCTCCAGCACTGTGAGAGAATAAATTCCTATTGTTTGAAGTCACCCAGTTTGTCAGGCCAGTCTGGGAAACTAATGCAGGCTCTCAATGACAAACTGAAATTATAATTTTATTTGCTTCCCTTACAAAAGCAGAGACAGATTTAGAGTGATATAACCTCCACACTCACCCTCCTCCTCCTTGATAACTAGTTGTGAAAATGCATTGATAAAGCACATGCACTTTGATGCCTTCAGTCAAAAATGTTTTTGAGTCAAAAATAATTTAGGAAAAAATGCTAATCAACTTTAAAATGCCATTATTAATAGTTTATTTTAGTTACCAATTCCTACTGCATCTCGATATGTACAAATTATTGGCTCTCAAGGGACCAATAAGAAGAAGATATTGTGGTCATATTATATTTCCTTCTTGAAACACTTAAATAAGAACCAGTATCAGCATCCTCTCCTTTCTGGCCATTCCTCTTCCTCAGTGCTTCCAGTTCCTACAATCTCTCTTTGACTCAGTTCTTGGCCCTCAGCTTTGTGGGCCTTCCACAGTGGGCTTGTTTGCCCTCAGGGTTTTCTGCCATTACTACAATTCTGATGGTACCAAATTCTCAATCCTCTTTGATCATTGACTAATCTGTAGTCTGATGTCTTCCCCTGCTTTCAGCAGTAGTTGACTTCAAATTTGATATTGTGAAGAATGAAAGATCTGTACTCAACAAGGTCTGATTTGGTAATATTTATCAGATTGCCCCATTGTGTTCTTATTCCCCGACACTAGGTATTCAAGGGTTGCTTCACACCAATCAGAATCAAGAATTTAGAGAAGCCATCTAGGTGGCATCTTGTAGACATGCTTGCAGAGATTACCTTTCCCTCTGCAAAAATTAGGTAGGACTACAGAGGGAGAAAGAGGAAATGAAGCAAAAGTAATGACTTAAAAGTAGAAGAAAGATCCAGCAAAGGGACAGACCTAGGAAGGTGAAGTCCCAGCAAGTTATGAGAAGATGTTCTTTCTCAAGGACAAGGATAGGAGAGAGTCAGGGGACTGACTGACTCATCACTTAGGGATAAAGGAATGGAATGTTTTCCATTTTTCCCATATATAGGAAAATAGTATTATTTTAGAGTATACAAAGCAGTCTTCACATCATTTCATTTAATCCTTAAAATAGCCCGTGAATAAAACATTGCCACTATTTCTCATTTGAGCAAATTAAAAGCTTAAATAACATGCCCAAGGACACACGACTATTAACTGCCACATCAGAACTAGAACACACTTCTTCTGACTATAAATCCATTGTCCTCTTCCCAGTTTATTTTTGTATATGACCCTTGATGTATTTTTTTTACTGCCCTGTGAGTACTTGATGAGTAAAACTATAAATGCTTTACCCAACCATTCAAGGATATTTATAATATGACCTAAATAGTTTATTCTCTCCTTATTCTCTACTCATGTCATCTATAAAACATAATGATGCTGCTAGGCTCAGCAGTTGCTATATCCTCTTGTAGGAAAAAAACCCTGTCACAAACGCATGGGTACTTTGTTCCTCCCTCTGGAATGTCCCTTTCCTGATCTAAGTCCACCCTAAATGTCACAGTTCAAACACATCTTGTTCATCTGCTTAGCAGAGGGGGAACAGACAATGGTATTTTGAACCTAGAGATAGAGGCAGTAGGTAGCATCATAGATTCTGAGTAAAAAAAAAAAAAAAAAAAAAAGGCTCATCTTTTCTGAACCTTGAATTTTCCTTGTAAAGTCTACCTCTTGCCATTCACTTCCAAAAGGTGGTGCTTCAGCCTGCTTAGAACCAACAATATGTGAATAGAGAAAAAAAAGTTCCTGAAAGATGGACCCAATTACAGCAGTCTGCATAATACCGGTGACAGCAAGGAAGTTGAGTGTCGTGTCCCGGCCCTGCAGGGCGGAAAATCCTTGTGGGTTCTTTTCCTGAGGGAGGGAGAGAAAACAGGGCAGGAAAGGGGAGCACAGAAAGTGGAGACAACACACGGAATCCGATCAAGCCTCTTCTCTTTATTGAGAAAACCCCCTATCTTATAAAGATTTCAAGGCGGGAAAACAAGGCAGCTGACCTAGGTCGGTTGCTAGGAAACAGGGTTAAGGGATTAAGACTGGAGTAAAAGGGGAACCAGAGTGTTTTAGCACAGTGCCTGAGGGGCTGATACCACCCTGCCTGCAGGCGGTTGATTTTTGATCTTCTGGCTTCTCCTGACAGGGAGTGGCACTCCCCTGCCTATTTTGCAACTCCCCACAGGGAGTGACATATCCGGCTAGTAAATGGCCAAGCAGCTGAATCTTTGCCGCTCCCCACAGTTGAGAAGCTGCTTTTAAGTCTATGATAAATAGAAAGAGTTCTGCAGGTCCAAAGGCAATAAAAATGTACATAATGTACTTCGAGCTAAGGTGGTAAATGAAGTCGCAAATGCCTTGAAAGCAGAAGAAGTATCAAAAAGTAAAGGATATATTTAGGTAGATACTTCTTTAAAAAAAGTGGAAGGAGAGGAGAGAATATAATCAGAAAAAATGAAATCTATGTACTTTGGTAAATCTCTACTTTGGACAGCTCTTTAGGGAGTTATACATCCTGTTCTTCCAGTCAGTAAAATGACTTATATAGTGATGAGCTTGTTCTTTATTGACTGGAACCATTCAACCCATAAAATAAAAAGGGTACTTTTCTGTAGATCTGTTTACCAGGACCCATGAGCCCAGGTCATTTCCCAAGGAGCAATAATTTTCAAACTTTACTGTCCATGAGAATAACAAAAGGAGCACAAAATGTACATTCTCTAACTCTATCCCCAAAGGGTTTTCTAGGAGAAGTTTCAAACATGCCCATTTGAAAAGCCCTCCTGTTAATTCTGATTCAGGCCAGTCTTACTTGCCATACCTGAAACTTACAAAGAGGGGGAAACTGGAGGTTTTAAATATTAAATTTTTGCAAAGATACTCCAAAAAAGAAACTGTGAACTCTCTTTTACCAATGGGAATACTGGTGAAAGTCACAGTTAGTAAATGACCAGGATTTAAGTATCTTGTCCATCTGTCCATTGCCATACCCTTTCTGCTTCATCATGTAGATATATAGATGACTAGGAAGATAAGTGAGCAGAAAAGGCAAAGAATGTAGGAAGCATACAATTATTTGAGAAAACATGTACTGGCAAAGGATCAAGAAGAATAAGCCAAGTTCAGCCAATAAGAATAAGGAGATACCTTTCTAACCACAGAACTTCTAAGTCTAGAGGACCAATCTTCAAAGGGAAGTTGGATGATAGATGAAGGGCCTAATTATTAGACTTCATCTAAAATGGACTATGACAGGAATATTATGTTGCCAAAGAGAATAAAAAATAAAAGATCAAGAGAACTATGTCAGAGGGTAAGAAATAAATAAGCCCAGAGGCTATCTGTGAATATGGCATTAGATCCATAAATACATTCCTTAGTTGGATTTTTAATAGTCAAAGTGCTTGCAGACCAAATTGTGAGGATTAAGAGAGGGTTTTTAAAAACAATAGGACATTAGGACACCTGGATGGCTCATTTGGTTAAGCGTCCAGCTTCAGCTCAGGTCATGATCTCTCAATTTGAGGGTTCAAGCCCTGAGCCAGGTTCTGTGCTGACATCTAGCTCAGAGCCTGGAGCCTGCTTTAGATTCTGTGTCTCCCTCTCTCTCTCTCTGACCCTCCCCTGCTCACTATGTCTGTCTGTCTGTCTGTCTGTCTCTCTCTCTCTCAAAATAAATAAAACATTAGAAAAAATAAAAATAGAAACAATGGGAACAATGAGGACAATAGAAACATCAGTGATTGGGAGGGTAGGAAAGAATAGATACAGCACAGAGAATTTTTAGGGCAGTGGAATACTTTATATGCTGTTATAATGGTGGATACATGCCATTATACATTTGTCCATACCCACATAGTGGACAGACCAAGAGTAAACCCTAAGGTAGACTATGACTTTTGGGTGATGATGATACATCAGCATAGGTTCATCCTTGCTAACAAAATTTGGCACCATTCTTAGGTTATGCATGTGCAGAAGCAGGACATATATGGGAAATCTCTGTACCTTCCTCTCAATTTTGCTGTGAACCTTAAATTTCTCTAAAAAATAGTCTTTGAAAACAAGAAACATAAAACAGAAGGATAGAGAAGTTTTATTTGTTGAATCTAAAAGGAACAACCACTAAACCAAAAGATAAAACAGAATTTACTGAGAGGTAGGTAGGATCGAAAAGAGGAGAAGATGGAGCAAACCAGCCTCAGCAGTAATACTAGCCTGGCATATCCCATAGTATTTTCAAATCCACTGTCTCATTACAGCATCACGTTATTCTTGATATTTAGGTAGAATAAGCATCAATATTACCAATTTCCAGAAAGAAAAATAAAAGAAACATCGCCCCCCAACTTCAAAAATCATTTAGGTAATTTTGGGGGTCACATTGCCAGTAAATGTAGGATCTGGGACTAACAACAGGTCTCCAGACTCCCTCTTCAAATGGTGCCATACTCAGAACCAGAAACACAACAGAATTGAAGTCTGACAGAAAGCTTTGGTGTTACTGCACCCACTTATCATGTAGGTGTCTTGGTTTTAGAAATATGTCCCCACACATTTTTTTAATATTCCTCTCCTTAAAAGGTGGAGTTTAATTTACTTCCCCTTGAGTGTGGGCTGGACTTAGCAGCTTGCTTCTAGAAAGACAAACACTGTGGATGTGATGAGATGTCACTTCTAAGACTAGGTTATTAAAGACCTGGGCTTCTTGGGTAGTATTCTCTCACACTTTCTCCCTCTTGAATCTGTGCTTTTAAAGGCAGCTGCCTACCATGTCACACAGCAGCCCTGGAGAATGGAAGTCAGATACCAAGTATGAGGACATGCGGGCAGCCTCTGGAGAAGCGCATGAGGTGGGGAACTGAGGCATGCCAGCAGATTAGAGTGAAGTATTGAATTGACTGCTGTCTCTGCCAATGACATTGCAACTTCATGAGAGACTCTGAGTTTGAACCATCCAGCTAATTCACAAAATTTGTGACATAATAATAAATGTTTTTTTTAAACCACTAGATTTGGGGTGCTTTGTCATGTAGTAGTGATAATTAATATAGCAGGGAACTGATCGAATTTTACATCACAGGTAATCCTGAGTGTAAGCAAACCACATATCCAAACAGGAATTTTTGCTCGATTCCAATGGAACCTCTGTAAAAATACAAAGAAAGTCAATAAAGGGAAGGCTGTTTGAAGGAAAGAAGTGGTGATCATCGAAGAGAGCAAACTGGGGTGGGCTCCAGTGTATGCCCTGGGAGCTGCTGGTCTCCTCGCCAGGTGGCTTCTCCACTCATCAGCTTGTTCCTCCTCTCTTTTTTAATACTAGGTGAAGCTCCACAAATCCAAAATTCCATTGAGCCAAGAACCATCTTGGTATGTATTAAGTCTTCTGAGGGTATAAGTGACTAGTTAACCACTTATTAGTTTGAATTAAAATTCACTAACTTCTATAACTCCTTGCAAAAATGACCAATGCTGAGAGATGAAAGTGTCATGGTGTTAGCTCATTTTGGAGACTTTGAGGGACACAGTGGTCCTGGGTAAGGGTCCATAGTGGGCTGATCCTCAGGAAAGGTATGATGAAGTGGGATAGAGGTTCCCCAGGTGGAGTGGCATGATGTCAGTGTAACACTGAGAATGTAAAAACAACAACAAAATGCCTCTAACCAGCTTTGTATCTGAGAAAAGATAAAAGACATTTCTCTTCTACTTTGAAATTAATCTGGTGCTCATCACATCATAATTTAGCCTAAGTTCTAATGGGCTAGCCCATAAACCTAATCAAGATCCAGAACATAATTTTTATGAGGAAATGAAATCTACAATTGTACCAACAAACAAATTTTGAACATCATGCATTTATAAGCTGAGGTAAAGGCTGAAATACAGTGGCTGTTAAATTTGGGAAAACAGGAACTCACAAACAAGCTCTCTGGTGGCGTTACCCTTTCAATTTTAAGAATGCTTTTGTTTTATTCTTTACTCAAATCCTATTCTTTTAGCACAGAGTGCCTTAAACTTTACTATGTATACAAATCACCTAGCTATCTTGTTAAAATAGATTGTGATATGACTGGGAGGATCTGCAGTTCTAGAAAAGCCCCAGGTGATATTAATTCTGCTGGAACTCCAGACCACACTTTAAGTAGCAAAACTTAAATCCATACAGTTTAAGAGAGCAACAGTGCAGAAAATGACTCAACACTGTACCTCATGGCTTTAGATTTCAGCAACAATCAAACATTATCAAATCAAGATGATATTTAATAGTAAAATTCACATATCTAGGCATAAAATTAAATGTTATTTTACTGATTTTTAAATTTAAGTTCCAGAACATAAGTAATAGTGGCTAATAACCCAGGTCTGAAGTTAGCTGCGCAAGATAAAGCCCGAGAAAGAACAAAAACCACTTTAGGTATTTTAACCTAAAAAGATTCAATACAGGGAATTTATTACTCAGGTAATGGTAATGTTTAGAAGCCAGTGAACAAAGGGGATACAGAAAGGATAACAATAGTGAGATAAATGAAACCATGATGTCCCCGATGCTTGGAGAAACAGAAGGAGGACTGCATATTGCAGAAGGATGGCAGAGCACCCAGGGGCAAGGGACTGTTGAGGGAAGCTGGAGCCACAGGGAAGATGCCAGAGATACTACTGAGGCGGGAGTAGACAGATACCCAGGCTATTCCCACCCACCTTTCATTGACCTCTGCAATATTCCATGGGCTGAACTTAGTAGCATTGAAGCTGTCAGCAAGAAAGCCTGAAACACAGTTCCTTGTGTTATAGATCAGAGCCAGGGAAGACAGACAGTAGATCTGAGACAAAGTGGCAAAAGACCAGCACAGCAAGTTACTGACACTTTAACACTCCACCTAATATTTGCACAAAACATATGTAAAATATCTGGGTTGTGTTACAGAAATGAAATGTTTTACATAGAATGCCCTTAACATGGGACTTTTGTCATCCTCATCCTCATCGTCTTTTTGTAGTATGACAACATTGTCTCTCATCCCCGTTCTCTTGTGTCACCCATCTTCCTGCTGGTATGGGGAGTCTTAGGAAGATTAGAAACAGATTATGATTAATATAATAATACATCAAAATGTTGCTGTGAGAAATTATATTAAGACAGAAAACATCTGCTTGTTTCATCCATACAACTGAATCAGAAAGGCTTAGAGTTTTCTACTAGGCACACTGTAAGAACCCATAGCTTCTCAGTGAGGTGCACTCGGGAGCAACACTCAGACCTGGAGGCTTCTTAAGGACTTTAGTTTGGACTGTGCTCAGGACACAGGGTGTGAAGAAATGAAGGGCCTAGGAAAAGAAAGAGAGAGGGAAGGAAGCAGAAGGGGAAAGCTACCTTCACTTGTCCATTAAGGTTGACTGTGGGGACTGACCCAGGGCAATGTACCAGAATACGTGCTCTCTTGATCTGAACTTTAGAGGTGTTGAGACTGGCTGGTAATTTGATTGTTTTCTCTCTTGACTAGGGCTAGGCCTGCATGCCTTTCCAGATGTTGTGGCCAAAACTGAGGAGCTACATTATTTGATAATAACATGGTAGCAATTACAATCCTCAATGATGAAAAGAACAGTTGTCCTCAGTTACACTTGTTCCCCAAGTTATCAAAAGCCTACAAAATAGACACAGATGTCTACGCTAGGTTATATTGCTAAGAAATCGAACTGCTAGCATATAGCTCCTCTGTGGAAGAAAACGTAACAAAGCCCATTTATATTCTGGTCTGTGTTCACACAGCAGAGAAAAATGCAGCATTCTGTCTAATGGTTCTATCCTGGCTCATCTTCTCTGGGAGTCAGCAAGCAAAACCCATACTGAATATAATAGTCTCTCCCTGACAATGACTGTCACTACTTTGGCTAACTCATTCCAGTCTTAAATCACCTCATCTGAATATAGACCTGTTTGAACAGCAAAGAATGTATGAGAAAGAACATTAAGGTATTTGTAAACGAGGAGCCAACATGGAGTTCCAAGAGACTTCAGAGTCTCATTGTAATAATTTATTTATTCATTGTACATTCATTGAGTTAAAAAAAATAATACCAAGCAACAATCCTAGAGACTTTCCCACCTGGCATATGCTGGGAGCCAAAAAATTGGTGCAGAATATAAGCATAGTGAGTTCTGAAGAAAGAGAGCTAGTGGTGGGTTGGAGGACTCATGAGTCTCCATGGCAGGGTGGGGATAAAGTTGGGTTTTGATAAGCTACTTGGGGCCAGCCAAGGTGGCAGGAGCAGGAAGGGTGCACCTTGATGGGAGAAGGGCTTGCACAAAGGCTTCCTGCAGTAATGTAGGAGTTGGCTGATCAGCAGGAGAGTAACTACAAGACAAGATTCAAGAGACTGAAGTCCACAGCTAGTCTGGCCAAGTTAGCCAAGTTAGTCTTGGTTTTGACACAATAACTTAATAAATCATGTGGACCAAGTCACTTAACCGGTTTCTCCAAGTGCAAAATAGGAATAATTCTAGTACCTGACTCATGGGATTATTGTTAAGTATCAAAGAAACAGAAAAACCCTGTCATATAACATAAATATTAGCTAATATTTAGTTACTGTTATCTTATCACTCAAAGACAGAATGTATTTCTTCCTCCAAAAGATATGTGTTGAGTACTTGCCATATGGAAGACAGAAGAACAACTTGAGTCAGAATATTAAATGTCTTGACCACAGGCCAGATTCTAGACAGTTTCCTGCTGGAACAGGTGTTACTGGAAGCACTGGGCTTGAGCAGGTGCACAGTGAGAGAGAGATTTTTAAGGATTAATCTAGAAGTGTAGTACATGCACCATGTCATCCAGCAACTTCTTTTATAAACCTTTAATGAAGCAGCAGAGAAAATTGAGATGAGGAATCTCTTGGCACATAAAATGCATTTAATTACACAGCAATAAATCCAGGGGCTCTTACAAGTAATCGAAACTCTCACTGGTGCCTGACTGCACTTTGTAGAAATGTATGGACTGCTAACATGGTGAGCCACTGGAGCCCTGGGAGTTTCTGGGTTCTTAAGAGGGGAGTGTGCATGGGCAGGTTACCCAGTCCTCCCTTGACTCAAAATGGGGAAAGGGCAAAAAACTGCCATGACTTGGGGCTGATAATGGAGGAGATGTTTCTGTTAGTCCTCCAGGGAAGAACGCATGGGGGAAGCAAATCCAAGGGAGAGCATTCTCAAGGACATTAACTTTGCTCTAAAGAGCTGGAACAGCAGTTCTCAACCTTATGTTTCTGTGCTGATTTACATAATGAAGAGTTTCTAGTCTAGGAAACACTCCCATAGATTCACCAATATTATGTTCAACCTATTGAACATAATATATAACTCCACGTCCTTCTCTGTCTCTCTCACTCAATAACATGCATCAAAATGAAAATGCATTATAACTCAAGGAATTATAACTCTAAATTTATTTAATAGATTAAATTATTCATCAATTTTGGTACTTTGTCATTAGTAAAAATCATTTGGAAAACCTCAGAAAACTGATATGGACACACCAAGTTATCACTAACATTTTCATTAAGAACTGTAAGTCTGAAGACTGCTGTGTCTTCCTCCATCATTTCTTCCCACTTATCCACACCCCATTCTCTGTAGACTTCCTTGTCTCGTGCTCCTGGCAGCAGTTTTTCTGGTAAAGTACAAGTCATGAAACAGACTTTATAATCTGTCCTCCATGAACACTACAAATATGAATGGTGAATGTCACTTAAAGCATCGGGGAAGTTCCAAATTGTAGATCTGATTATTATAACCTGCATAGACAAGAAAGTTCTAACCCACTGGTGGAGCCAGGGAGTCCCATGGGACTGCAGAACAACCTAGGTCAGTTACTTTTCCTGGCAGAAAGGGACTCCATGAGATAAGGATCTTCAGACCCTCTTGTTCAAGCTGCACTACTCATCATCACAATACCCACCTCTAAATGTGTATAACCCGGGAGAAGTGAATTTGCTTTTCTCTATCAGCCTCAGTTCCCATGTGCCTTTAAAATGAGAGTGTATTGGGGCACCTGGGTGCCTCAGTTCACTAAGTCTCTGATTTCGGCTCACGTCATGATTTCAACGTTTGTGAGTTCAAGTCCCGCATTGGGCTCTGTGCTGATAACTCAGAGCCTGGAGTCTGCTTCAGAGTCTGTGTCTCCCTCTCTCTCTGCCCCATCCCCCACTCACACTCTGTGTGTGTGTGTGTGTGTGTGTGTGTGTGTTTCAAAAATAAATAAACATTAAAAAATTTTTTAAATGAGAGCATACTGCCAGACTGCATATATGCCTAGTGTTTACGAATATGCATTTTCATTCAGTATGATGGCAGGGAAGAAATGATATCTTACAATAGAAGAAAACCTGGTTGGGGAGGAGTTACTGAGAAACAGGACATCTACACTATGCTTTTAGTGGCATTTTTAAAGGACTTTCAAAGATTATTTTGACGACAGGCAAAATAACCATATAATTAATCATACCAATTGGTAAGCTTTTGAGTAAGACAGGAAATTAATAATTATAATGAGACAACAGGTGTCAAAAAAAGGTTGTCCTGGCAAATCAAAATATACTGTCATCCTAACTGTCATAAGTTGAATTTCGTCCACCCTCAAAATCATGTGTGAAAGTCCTAATTCCCGGCACCTTTGAATGTGACTGTATTTGGAGACAGGGCTTTTAAAAAGTAATTTTACCTTTGTTAAATGAGGTCATATGGTTGGGCCTTAATCCAGTATGACTAATGTCCTTATATGAAGAGGGGATTGAGGACACAGACATGAGCATGCACATAGGAAAGACCATGTGAGGACATCATCTGCAAGACCTCAGGAGAAACCAAACCTGCCCATACCTTGAGATTGCACATCTAGCCTCCAAAACTGTGATAAAGTGTTCAATCCACCCAGCCTGTGGCATCTGTTATGTCAGCCTTAGCAAACCAATATAACGAATTATAGTGATTTTCTTTTAAATATCAGCCTTGAACCTAATCCCATTATGAAATGCTTCCTGGCATAGCAGTGGTGGGTTGTGAGGCTGCTTGGTTGAAGAGTTGACAAATTGCTTCAGGCTCTCCCTTGGAAGAGCCCTTCCCATAAACCACGGGACATAGAGTTTTTCGCCCCTTTGCTCAACTGCCTAACAGCAGCTAATAGAATAATCCCTAAAAAAATTAAGACCAGTTCAGGTCCTGTCTCTGATACTTGTTAGTTAACAACATGCTGAGTGGTGCTTAATCAAATGTATCTTCTGAGCATCATTTGATTCATGAGGACCATTGAGTAAGACTTGAGTAATCCATGAGTAATAGTTGGCCTGCTTCATTGAGTTACTGTGTACCTCATGTAAGATCCAAACAGTGATATGCAAACTGCAAAGTGGCCCATGCTGATTGGTATTATTATTTTGTTGAAAGAAGGCTTCTTGTAGGGAAGTCATTTAAGTAACTATATGTCTGAATAGAGTATAGGAGGAGAAGTAGCATCAGACATGATAGGTACCCTAGAATCATCACAAAGGATAACTCCTGCCCTCACATGCTCATTCATTCATTCTCAACTTCATTAATGTCACTAGGAAGTATTTCTGCAGACATATGCATAACCTTTATATCATCAGCAGCTCTTCTAGTCAATGATTTCTCTTAAAATTTCTCTACCAGGTATTGACTTATGTTTTTCCATGTGATTAATATTTTTTAATTTTAATGCCACTAAAATGAAGCTCAGACTAGAAAATGTTTTTCTCATATTGACAGCAGTTTCTATCATCTTAAAGGTGAGCCTGACCTTGTTTTGCATTTTTTTTCTAGTTTACTCATCACTTGACAGGGAAATTATTCCAGCTAAAATCAAGAGCAAGCACTTAACATTGGTTCTCTGCTTCCAGGTAATATTCCTGCATGTGATGTACAAGATTCTTTAAATAGCCTAACTACTGAAGCCATGTTCTTTCTGGCTTGGTTTTTGTAGCATGTAGGGACCACATATGTGGTGAGGGCTATCTTCCTATTTTCACTGTTCTGTGTGTGTCTTTGTATGTTAGTGTACTTTAAAATATAGCATAGAAGCTAGGGATCGAGAGTCTTGTTGAGAATGAAAATGGCCCTTTACATCTCAACTGAGTGGCAATGATGCACAACGAGAATCTTCATTTTGTGGGAAGGCCACATACTCGATGGGTTTCCATTTTCTTTCACTTTTCAGTGAGGAAAACCACTTGTGAACAAATCAGTTAACTTTTCTTATTAGTTTGTTCAACAGATATTTAGTTGAGTGTGTACTCTGTGCAGGCACTATTCCAGATACTGGAGATACGACAGTGGATAGTGAAGACGTATATGAAAAGCCCAGTCCATATGGGCTTCACATTCTGCAAAGGCAGAGTAGAGGGAAAGAACATAGATTTTTGGCCTGGATTTGAATGTTGGCCCCACTATTTACTAGCAAGTGTTCTTGTCCTAATTATTTGATCTCTTCATACTCCACGTTCCTTATTTTTGAAATAAGAAATGATACCTACCTCACTAGGTGGTCAAATAATTTAAAAAAAGATGATATATAAGTGCCTGGCTTATAGTAAGCCGTGTGTGTGTGTGTGTGCATGTGTGTGTGGGGGGGGGGGAGGAGAGAGAGATCCTAGATATTCCCCTCTTAAAGATGTAAATGGAGTGGAATTTTGTCTTCTCAAAAGAAGATATATTTGGAGTCCCAATCTCTAGTCCCTCAGAATATGAACCTTTTTGGAAACAGGATCTTCACAAAAGAAGTTAAAATGAAGTCATGAGGGTGAGGTCTAATCCAATATGACTGCTGTTGTAATGAAAAGGGGAAATTTGGACACAGATACAGGGGGAATGCCATGTGAAAGCAAACGTAGAGACAGAGCTGATACTTCTAGAAGCCAAGGAATGCCAAAGATTGCCAGAAAACCACCAGAAGGTAGGAGAGGGGCATGGACCCCATTCATTCTCACTGCCCTTGAAGGATCCACCCACGTCAAGACCTTGATCTCAGACTTCTAGGATCCAGAACTGTGAGATAATAAATTTATTTTTTTAAGCCACACACAGTTTGTGGTGTTTTGTTATGGCAAGACTAGCAAACTAATAGAAAGGGTTTCATGTTTAGGGCAGAGTTTGAAGAGGATTCTTTATCCTGGCTTCTTAAGGATAAGTACATGGTATTCTTCCTAATCACAACAGACACAATGAACCAAATGAAGGTCAGAGAAGACATAGGTGTTTATACACTTATTTTACAGGAGGGTTGTCATTATGTGAACACTGTGCCCTGGTTCTCTCTTGGGATGTTAAAAAATGAATTAGGAAAGCAAATAAAATAACATCTAAATATTCAAGACTTTATTTTATGTTTTAAAATATTTACTTACTTTTTAGAGAGAGAGAGAGAGCGCGCACGCGCATGAGCATCAGTGGGGGAGGGGAAAGAGAGAGGGAGACAGAGGATCTGAAGCAGGCTCTGTGCTGACAGTAGAGAGCCCTATGCGGGGCTCAGACTCACAAACCATGAGATCATGATCTGAGCCCAAATCATACTCAACTGATGGAGCCACCCAGGTGCCCCTAAACATTCAACACCATTTAAAGTGCTTCAAGACCATTGCCCTGAAGGAGATTGACTTTGAAAATGCCCTCAGAGACTGCGGTTGTGTGATTTTCTTTTGACTTTCAACGAGGTTAATCAGCTCATGACAGATTTGTAACCACACTATGACATAGTGTTCCTGGCACTCAGATCAGTTTTGGGTTCCAAACATTTCCTACAGGACACCATGAAGAAATCAGATGAATGAATCTTTTTCATTCTGTATTTCATGCAATTTACAGTAGGTAAAGAGAGAACATTTGGATAACTGGTCATTATACTACCAATTACCAAAATTGAATTATCAAGAAAATAAAGGAAAAATTTAAATCTGAAAAGGAGTTTCTATGCAGGAACAGGAACTTGCAAATAGTTTGCATTACAGATCGATTTACTCACTCAGTCATCTATCCATTGATCCAAACCATTATTGATCCCTACTACAGGTAATACTGTCTCAAAATTTAAACTCTTGTAAAATTTTGTTTTGTTTTATTTTTCAGAATTTAGAATTAACAGATATCTAATCTCATACTGAATGATTGACATGACCTTACATTTATTTCAATCTGCTAGAAAAATGTTAATGAAAATAATCAGGAATCATTATGAACCATTGGTTTCACTTATTTGGGCAAGAAAAATAATATTGATAAATTATCCATTATATTCTATTTATGAATACAGTGGAAAGTTAAAACAAGTTCATCACAAGTTTTATTTGTATCTCACCTAGTTCCAAAAAAGAATATGAAGAGGCTTGCTTACCCATTCAAATAAAAGTCATTCAGAGCTTTAAAAGAGAATGTTGATTTTGGTTTTGGTTTCTTGATTCCTTTGTTTTGAAGAATTGACATGCTGTGAGAAAAACCTTTTTATGTTTGTTTTTTTTTGTTGTTCTTTTTTTTTCTCCAGAAAGTATTCCTAGCCAATGCATCATTATCTTTCAAAAGTACAAGAATACAATGTAAATTAATGGATTTCTTTAAACTAACAATGAACCTTCTCCACGTACTTTATTGTATTTCCCGTAACAGCCTTTAAAGAAAAGTGGATATTGTGTTTCTAAATATTCCTCACAATATAACACCATTTTTTAAATGTTTAAAAATATATTCCAAGTAGTGTTAATTGTATAAATGTAGGTGAAACAGTCTAAAAATGAATTAGAATTTCAGGACTGAATGTATGACTCTCTGCTTATCAGGTCAGGGTTAAACAAAACAGCAATTATCCTTAAAATGTCTCAATCAAGGCCCAAGTATCAATAGCCCCAGAATCATTGTCACATTTCAACTCCATAAATCTCTTTTAAGTCAGCACCCCACTGAAACTGGAAGCCCAGAGGTAGAAACTGGCCCAAAGAAGGAGGGTTTTTATTTGCCTAGCACATTTTTCACTGTCATTGCCATTGTCATCATTGTCAGTTTATTTACATGCTTTGGGCACATGTCTAGCTTCTACTACCTGAAGTACTCATGACTGACTTATTCCTGGATACTTGGAAGGGAACAGAAGGGAATGAACCCAGTGCTTAGATAAAAACTCTTGGGTCAGATGCCTTAGTTTGCAACTTGCTCCAATGCTTCTTAGCTCTTTGATTCTCTTGGTAATGCTTTAATTCTCCATCTATAAAATTAATAGAATAGTCTTGCTTTCAGTTTGATGTAGTGAGGACTAATTGTGATATGACTTACAAGTGCCTCAAACATTATCTTGGCACACAGAAATGCTCATGAAATGTTAGCCATTGCTCTTGTCTGGTCCCTGAAATTTGCATTTACAGCCCCTCTATAGTGGACTTCACCTAGAGAAGAACATTATCTGGAATACAGTTGATACTAAATAAAAGTTAACTGTTTTTATGGTCTTGCTCCCAAAAGGATTTGAGTTACAATCACTGCCAAAGTTAACCTTACCTAGAGAACTAAGTACAACTTTTATAATGGCTGTGATCTCAACCCCTGAGGTCTTTCAAAAATTTATTTATTTATTGGTTTTCGGAACTGAGTCAGGTTCCAAATCACAAAAGGATTAAAGAATGAAAATTGAGTGTAAATGTATAAGCTACAAAATTTAATAATATTGATATTCTATGTTGCACTTTTCATAACTATCAATGGTTCATATTTATAACTAAAACTAGTATTACTTTATACTTACCCCCCAGGAGTAAAAGAAACTATGAGCCCCAAAACTCTCTTCTCTTCACAATTCACCTCTCTCTTTCTCCCTGTTCTTCCTCCCGTCACACAGCAAAGCCCAAGAAGGATGCATGCTTAATAGTTCATGAATCAAATATTTTTTGGGGTAAACAAAAGAGCACTCATGAGAAAGTGAAGAGGGGAGGGGGTAAAACTAGAAGAGAGGATGCTAACATGCATGACTCAGAGGAAACAGACTTGCGCATTCAGTTGCTGTTCTGTCTTCTTGAAACGGGATTCCTCAAATTCAACCTGAGACTCCCAAACTCCAGGTGATAAACAACTATGTAATGGAGTTATAGTGCTATAAATGATCAGGAATGTATGCAGATGAGACACCACATAATTAAAGAAGGAGCCACAAAATAGCCCAGAGCCTGGATCCAGATGAAGATGGACCTCACGGTGGAAAAGCAATGAACCTCCTCTCCTGACCCAAAACTTGTAATTCTGGAAACCACTGTTGGTAAGAACTGAAGATAAGAAGAAATAACCACTGAAAATCACTAATTTTCCCAAAATGATGATATTAGAAGAGGCACAGGCTTTAGGATCTAACACACCTTATGTGAATTCCAGATCTGCCATGCAAGATCCTAGCTGGGCAATCTTCAGTAGATTATTTCATATCTCAGCCTCAGTTTTGTTACGTGGACAATGAGATTATTAGTATCTACTTCTTAGGTTGAGATAAAGACTTGGTAAAAGACTTCAAACCCCAAGTCATACACATTCAGTTTTCATTCTCATCTATATCCCCTCTGCTCCTCCCTTGCAAAAATCATCTCGATGAGTCTGGAACAAAATATGCTAAACAAACAAATCCTTCTGAGGAAGCAATGTAGATCTCGCCCCTGCATGTAAACAGGAAGAAATGTTTTCATGGATTATTTTACTAATGGGTAGCATCATATGATACCCCAAGGTGTACCATTTTGATAGGATTCTTTTTCAGCTGAACACAATTGAAAGGAAGCAGATACTTAAAAACACACACACACAGAGAACAACAAAAATAAAAACAAACAAGAAACTTCTGCCTTGTTTTAAATTTCCATATTTTTTGTAAAGGTATCCTTATCTTCCCCTCTCTACCAGAAAGAACAGAAGTTAATCACTACTGACAACTCTTAGGTGCTCATTGGCCTAGACACTAACTAGAACGATCTATGTAACAAATCTTGCAAAAGCTAGCCCTTACCTACTTAGTTCCTCCTGTGTGTCTTCCTGCAATTTGTCACTCCTAGGATTTCAGTCTTTCTTTGCCTTGCTACTTTTCTATAAAAATACTGTTTGTCTGTTAAAATGCTACGTAAGCCCAAATTCTAATTACCCCCTTGAGTTACTGTCTCTAAATATTCTCAAGCCTCTGTAGGTACAATTCACACTAATAAACTTCTTTGATTTTCTCTTGTTAATCTGTCTTTTGTCAGTCTAACTTATGGTGCCCCAACAATGAGCCTACAACACCTCCTCTACTGGTGAAATTGAAATTAAAAATTAAAGACTGGGTCGCTCTTATCCAGTCCTTTAATTTGGTCCCACCTGTCCATGGAACACATCTCAGAGATGCAATGGGGTGTAACAAAGAATTTTTCATTCTTGCATCTGCTGTTCAACTAGATCTCCAACTGACCTATTGTATTATAATTAATGATGATGGCGATAACAGCTAATATTTATTGAAATGAAGGGTAGACACTTTATACTTAAAATCTTGAATTGTTACAGTTGCGTTTTGAGGAATGTTTATAACCAAACTCAAGGGGTTTGCCACTTCGGGTGCATCTAATTGAACATAAACCAAGGAATTGTGAAAACAATATATTTTTTTTACTATTTATTACAAGGAAGGAGACAGGGAGATAGTTGTCAAGTATTGTTTCACTGTGGGGTTCATACAGTAAGGTTTTATTTAGTGGCTTAGGGGGCCGGAACAAGGAGCCTGTATAGGTACTTTGGGCTCAGCTGTGTCTAGTATGTCAGCCTGCTCGTGCATAAATTGGATGTGCAGAACACTGGCAGAAAACTCTGCCATAGGAGGAGACCTTAGTGTTGTAATGAGCTAACAGCAACTTCAGGACAACTCAGAAGGGGGTTCTGCACAGGTCCTCAGCTCCGATCTGGCTCAAACTTGCTCATGTAGGGGCTATCAGGTAAGACACAACTAGCAAAGGGCTTTCAGGTGAAACATCTAGTTGGGTGTCTCCTTGTCTGAAAGTGTTGGATCTGCAAAACAAAACACATTCCTTCCGTGCTTTTGTCCTTGCCCCTCTTCTCTTCCAATGATGGTTTTCAGTACTTCTTATTTTAATAACTTCCCACTGCAGCCTAGGGAACAGGTGTTTTGTGTTTTTTTTTTCATCTCATGACTTCCAATGAGCAGAGACTCAGAGAGGTTAAATAACCTGCTCAAAACCACACAGTAGCTAGTGAACCCAGCACTACACAGTAGCTCATGAGTAGCGAAGCCATGATTTAGGTGCTTATCTATCTATGTTCTCTCCTCCTCTTCTCCTCATCTTTCCAGGCTCTCTGATCCTTGAGCATTGCACTCTGATGGGCCCTCCCTCCTTCATCCATTTACACAGCTGGATATGTTTCCCAAATTGTTAGCAATGAGTTTCTCTTCTGCACATTATTCCAGGCTTCCTTTCTGTTTCCAAGTCCCCACCCATGACTATGGATAAAAGATGTTTTCCAAACGTTGCCCTAGCCTTGTGGGGCCTGTCTTTCTAGCTACCATACAGGTATCGACATAAAACAGTGAACCAGGAGTGTTTGCCATCTGCTTTTATTACCAACTGTACCAGCATTAGGGAAATCATCAGGTGCCCACATTTTTCATCTGTAAAATGAAAATCTGCAGTGCGCTTACAAGTTATATAGCTCTTCTGGAAATGAGAAAATTGAACTTTTCAAATTCTCGGTTGCAAGCTGTGCTGTAAAATATCATTACTGATTTTTTTGATATGCACTTTCTGGTCTTTGCAATTCAAAGATGATGGTTTTGACTATCATCACGATCAATGAGAACAGCAGGAACACAAAGAGAGCCTAAAGCTGGAGGGGAGGTAGGCCCTTCCACATCACCTGAGGAGCTGAGGTAAAATGTATTCTTTGGATTTGAAGAGCATACTTAGGAATTAGCTTCATTCCTTTTCTGCAACACTTAGAGATGTATAAGAATCGAGTGCCATACTTCTTAAATGGTGGCATGCTAATTTCCCAAATCAGAAAGTAAATACTTGGTGCAGAAAGAGCTCTCTTGTTAGCTATCATTTTGAGTCCAGAGGCTGGATGCCATATAAAATATGAGTGTTTGGGTCATGGTGGCTGGGAGGGTAGTGTGGGGCTAAGCTAATGGGGCAGGAGTTACCTATCTCTAGACGAGGAAATGTAAGTCCCATTAGATCTCTACATTTTAATGATCCTTTGGTACTTCTCACTGTAAACACTTAATTTAGTAATGTTATATCATAAGTAGTATATCCTCAGTTGGACTTTTTGCCCCCAAATATATCATGCCCACAGCAACCATGTTACTGAAAAAAAAAATCCTTTTTCCTGAATTCATTCATGCATTTGTTCTACTTATCAATACATCCAACCATATGTTTATTGAAAGACATTTACTGAGAGCCTCTTAAGTGCTAGGTGCTGGAAGTTTAAAAGTAAATCACATAGTTGCTACAATAGGCATATATTAGGATTTCTGGAAGGTAGTATATTATTGTGTGTGATAAGAGTTATAAGCGTCGTCTGTGGAAATTGTTATAGGAACAAAGATTTTGACAAATAGATATAGGAGACACCAATAATATGTGTTGGATGAAAGAACATATAAACTGCAGGTTGTAGATGAAAAAATCTTAAGATAGCATCTCATTATAAACTAAATTTTTACAATGTATCATACTTATTTTATATGATAGAAATGAATTAAGCCATGAAGAACAAACAAATACATCTACATGATGGGAAGGGTAGCAACAAAGAAAGATAAGGAGAATCTCAAAAAGCAGGCAAGCAAGTAGATCTTGAGGTGACACAAACCAAATTAACTATAATAAAAGATAACATGAGCTAAGAACAATGAGAAATGTATAAACAAAAAGTGAGATGACTACATTGTATCAAGACAGCTACTTGTCATGGGCATCCATCTTGGAAGGAAGAGCACATGAGTTGGAATTTGAAGGTTGGTGGGGGAGCTTTAGTAAAGGCACATAATCAGGAAAAAACACTGGGAGTGGATGTGAAATAGGAGAGAAAGGTAGGGAAGTGGGACCTTTCTAGTTTATATTGGAAAAAATCAAAACTTTTCTGTATCTAAAACAGTTGTATTTTCTCTATCGTATTTGGGTGTGATTGATATGAAATCAGCTGCAATTTATTTCTTATTCTATTTTGTTTTCACACCCAGTAGCTATTCATTCTGCTTCTGTTGTCATGATTAACCTTGGCAGCGAAAATTTATCTAAAACACCTACAGAATAGAAATGATTCAGATTAGCAATAATTTGAAACCTGAGATCTGAATAATATATTTGTGTCCCTTACAGAAACATTTAAACCTCAGTTTTAACTAGCTCACATCCATCTACCAAACTCAAGAATACTTACATTCTGAAATGCCTAAAGTTACAAAGGTTAATTTTCATTCTGCTCTTATTTTTCTCATGCTGCTCTTTCTGGCTGAGCCTAGACCAGAAACAGGTGACTGTCTGGTATAAAATGTCTAACCACGTTCATGTTCAGAGAGCTGGCTTGACCATCCAATCATAAATAGTCTACTGATAAAAGCATTAGAGGCCTCAGGATTGCATTTTCCACACATATCTTTAAATGCAGTCACAATTTCTCTTAATGATCAGCAGCACCCTCAAATACATAAGGTTTGATTGTTTTTGGCGAATACATGAAACTCAGCCAGCTACCCCTGGGGTGAAAAGAATGGTTCGTTTGGCAAACAGGAGCCACAGTCTTTTTAAACATTTTAAAGCACATCTGACCTTTGAACTACACAGGCTTGAAGTGTGGAGACCCACTAATGCACTGACTTTCTTTGACCATATTGTGAATGTATTTTATTTTTCTTATGATTTTCTTAATAACATTTTCCTTTCTCTATTGCAAGAGTACAGTATATAGTAATAGACAAAATATGTGTTAATGGACTATTTCTGTTATCAGTAAGGCTTCTGGTCAACAGTAGGCTATTAGTAGTTAAGCTTTTAGGGAGTCAAAAGTTATATGTGGATTTTCAAGTGTACAGGGGTCAATGCTCCTAACTCCCATGTTGTTCAAGAGTCATCCGTCCTCAAGCCCACAACCTCCATGGGATGCTGCATTGTGATAGAGTTACCATGAATCCTTCCAAATTTTTAGCCATTCAAACAATCATGTGTTCCTCATATGGAAATCTCTCTTGTAGCCTTGTGTTCAAAAGAAAAAGCAAAGCTGGAGAGAAAACAAGAAGGAAATTCCAGAGGTTTGGGAGCTCAAGATTCTTCCTTTAGTATTTCCAAGGCCACTGTCAGGGTTGAAAGGCAGAGCACTAAAGTTGAGAATGTAGCAAGTCTTGTGTTGGCTAGCTCAAGACAGGGAGGGAAGTAGTTACAGAGCCCGCCTTTGAGCTGTGAAAGGCAGCTTTATCCTTGGATTGAAGAAAATATCCCTTTCACCCTTCAAAATCTCTAAGCCTTAAGGCTAGAGAGAAGGGGGTCAGAGGAGAAGGGAATCCTGCCCCTATGGTCCCTGGTTTTTACCCAGGAAAAGAAAAGATTAGAAGAGAAAGAGTGAGGGAGAGAAGGAGGGAGGGAAAGAAGACACCCCCACACATGCACATACACACACACACACACACACACACACACACACATGCACACGGGAGGAGAAAGGGAGGGGTTCCAGTTCACTGCATCTCAGTCATAGCCAACAATATGGCATCTATATCACATCTTAAAATCTTAAATTTGGCCAAGTTACCTAAAGTGGATGGGGAAGGAGATTTATCACCTAGTTTCTTATATCTGTTTTGTCCTTCTTGTACTTTCTATATCCATACTGTCCTATATTTTCTTGTTTTATTTTGCTTACTTTATGTGTCTGTCTTTTATTGTCTTTATCAGGACCCTAGCCACACATCATCATGCATGCTAGAAACCCAACAAAATTGGACATGCTCGTTGCCTTTCAAGAGCTCAAAAGACGGTGATGATAAAAGGTGGTGGTGATCAAAACCAAGACTGGCCAGGTTACACATTCTATGTTCAGGAGGATTTCACAACTTGACTATTCACTGTTCCTAAAAGGTTTTGATAAGAATTTCTCCCAGCCAGTGCAGCTGTATCAAAACCCAGACACATGATGGAAATCTGTGGCTCCATGGGGAGCTTCAAATAGTGGAAATGCATCCTTTTAGTAGGACTTCCTATTAAACACATAGCTACATTTTACCCTTTAGGGAATTTCTAAGTCTACATATGCAAAGTCAAAGCTGTTACTAGCTTGTAAACACAGATTCCACAGGGAGCATTCGCAATCTGACATCCTTCCATGTCTGCAACATTTGATCTGAGATAGTAAAAATGCACGTGATTCCCCCAAAGACTGCCTAGACAAGCAGGCTTGCTTGTAGCCATTGTTTGTAACTGGCAGAGATGCTGAAACCAAGAACACACATATTTTTTAACTCTCAAACCCTCATGGCTAGGCTGAGATGAAATGCCATTTCAAACCACTCAGCATAGAGCTGTAGCAAAGTACCTAGTGCAAAATTAAACATAATAAATGATGTCTATCAACAGGCTTTTATATGTCAGGTGCTGAGTTATGTGCTCAAGATATAAAGATAAAGGACACAGTTTTCTTGCCATCTTGGAAACCCAGTGGTTTAACAGGAACATGGCATAAGTATGAAAAAAGTGGAATGGCTAATTCTACAAGGTTTAGGTATAGAGAAATCAGGAATGGAATAATAATTATAATAATAAATATAAATTAATTTTCTGATTTATCAAATACTAAGATAAGCACAGAGACCTCCTACTTGCTATTTCATTTAATTGTCATCATGACTCTATGAATAATAGATGACTCTATTACTATCTTCATTTTGCAAATTAAAAAAAGTAAGGCTTGGAGGAACAATGGTATGTTCCTAGAATCATATACTTAAAAAGGGAAGAGCTGAGACCTTAATCCAAGTTATTCCTAATATAAAAACGTGAATAAAGCAGACTTTAAGATGAGTCTTAAAACATGACAAGGCATTCTTGAGCAGATGGGTAGTGAGGGTCTTCAGTACACAGGAAGCAGTAAGAAAGATGACAAAAAGAAATAAAACCACATGACACATTCAGGGAATTTGGGGTGATTGAGTATTGATTCATGGGCTATTAATTGAGGGCTATTATATGTGAGGGGCTGTTTTAGATACTGGAGGCTGTAAAACAGGCTGAAATTCTTGCCTGTGTGGACCTTATCTATTCTCTTGAATAGACACACCTAAAGTAACCCCCCCGACACACACACACACACACGCACGCACACAATGCCATTCAAGTAAAATAAGAAACCCTGACTACAGTAAAAATAAAAAGATACAGTGAAGTATAAAACCTATATTCTAAGTGCTAGCAAGAAAGATGAAAAAGGGAAGAGGTGAATCCATTGAGAGCAGAGAAATTTTCCGATTTTAAACGATAATCAGGGAAGAGAGAGCCAAGCAGAAGACCTATGAGTTCAGCTCTGACGGGTGTGGGAGTGAACCACTGGGAGCGCTAGGGGGAACATCTTCCAGGTGGAAGCGCAGGCATCTGTAAAGGCCCAAGGAGAAGGGTGACAGGCATGGCTGAGGAACAGATAAGAGTCACTGGATTTAGCAGCATGGAAGCCCCTTGGTCAACTTGACAGGAGATTTTAGGGAAAGTGGCTTGAACTAAGCCCAGATCAAAAAAAGCTCAGGAAAGAAATGAGGTGTAAACCTGGACACTACACTTAGCTAACCCTATGGAAGAAAGAGCAACAACTTTCCAAGTTGAACATAGAGAAAACAAAACAAAACAAAAACTTGGTGATTCAGGAGAAAAAGGGGAGAATTCTAGAACAAAATCCTTGAGGAGTGGAAGGGGCAGGCATTTAGTTGCCAAGCATGACTGGAGTAGAAAATGTGTGCACAGATACGGGAATGGGAGTGACAGAGGCCAAATAGGGCAGTTCAGTCTCAGATTCTATTAGAGTTTTGCAGGGACCAGGTCATGAAGGATCCACCATGCCAGGCTCAGATGTCCAGACTGCTCTTTTGGAAAGGGAGGTCTTTAAAGGATGTTAGGCACAGGAATGAAATATTCTACTGAGCTTCACCAGGAAGGTGGACTTGTGCTGACCTTGGAGTCATTTATAGGATGTGAATGAATGAGAGGGTAAAGGAGAGAACATTCTAGGCAAAAAGGTCAATAATAATGATGACCTGGACTGAGGATAAATTGGGTGAATAGGAAACCAGTAAATAACCACTGTCCTTCTGCGAAAAGACTAGTAAATAAGCATTATATCTGGAAAGCTTTGGAACTTGCCAGGTGATGGCTTCACCACAGACTATCTCTGTGACCTTGGGCATACTACCTAATTTTTCTCTATCTAATCACTCCTATACAAAATAGGGATAATGAAAGTATTCCTCATGAGAGTAATTAAATTAAATAATATGGATAAAGTATTACTTTTGTGCCTGGCACACAGTGAATTCTCAAAAAATGTTAGCTGCTTTGATATAACATGCCTTGGGAGCCAGGAGAGCATATGAGAGATTGGCCCCAGGTTCAAGGACTGTAATAGCGGGAAACATGATTGAAAGCACTATAATATCAGGAGGCTGATTACATTACCTAAATCTAAATATTGATCCTTAATATCCAAATTCATAATTTAAAAGGCCAAGGCTTATAACAGGATTCATCTAGGCTAACCCTTGAGACAATACTGAGGTCAGAATAGCTCTAAAAATTCATAATTAGAAGTCTGAGCTCTGGAAATAGAAGGGTATCTATGAGGAGCTCTCAAAACTTGAACAAAAGGTAATTTAAAATAAACACAATGCCTATCTTCCTATTGCCGCCAAATTTTCATATTTTATGAACTCAAATGGGCTGGGAACAAAATTCTGTGCTTCAGAAAAAATGATTGATGGTCATTTCTCTGTAATGAGACTTATTTGAATAGGACAGCTGGGCTCGAAACACTGAAGAATTCACACAGAACAGAGTGTTATACTTTAGCCTGCTTCAGAAAGGGTCTTGATATTGACCAAAAACCCAACTTATAAATGGAATCTTATCTCGCCTAACCCAGTAATAGATTGCTGCCTACATGTTCCTTAATTTTATCTTCAAATCCCTTTCCTTTAAGGGTAATATATGCTTTATAAATCAACTTGGATAGAGTTCTTTTTCTAGTTTTCTAGCACAGTACCAATATATATTGCCTCTCTCTGAGAAAGAACTTCACTTACCATTCAGTTGTTGTTTTATGTATTAAAGATCACAGCAGGTCAGTTTTTAAAATGTCATCGTAAGGTTCTACTCTGTTTGGGGCTATCAGCTAATATCTACAACCAAAAGCAAGAAAACATGATGATTTGGGTTTGTGATAACAGATTATACCTCTTAGCACCGAGAACTGCCATCATAGATGTTGAACAGTTTAAGAAAATTCATAAAATGTCATCCTTTGATCAAAAAAAGCTACAAGGAATATGGAACAAACAAAAAACTCACAAGAGGCTACCACAGGAACAACTAGATAGAAGTTATCAGGGAGGGGCTTTTGTTCAGTTCTCAAAATACTGCACATCCCAAAATGTTAAGGAGTGAACACTGTAGTACTAATCAAATGTGCAAAATAAACTTTATTCTCAAATTGATAGGTTGCTAGATGCAGAAGGAAATTTAACTTCTGAAAATGTACTTCCTGTGATTGTGTTAATAGGATTCAATTTAAATGAATGGAAGCCTATCAGATTATTGTGCAGAAAATAAAATTTAAATATAATTTCTCCATTAATTGGTCATAATGGGTTGGATAATATGGCTCATTGAACATATTCTATCCAAGAGTTACTTATGACTATTCTCAGTTACAAATAAGTCTATGAGAATATCTTTCAAATACAATGATGTGATATACAAATTTGTTGGTGAAAGTTCAGAAAGTAGAGCTAGAAAGAGTAGCCAGTTGAATACAACCTTCCATGAAAACGATCTGGGGGACTTAAGGATGTCTGTGTGATGGACATCTAGTGTTTGGTTCTTCTTAGCATCTATTTTATTTTGGTAACTACCTTAGGGGAACTACCTCTCCCCACTGCACACTGTCATATCTTGGTATCATTGTGACTCAAGAGGACGGTCAAGGGATACAAGGTCCGAAGACTGATGCTCATGGCCAGGTTCTACCCCAGTGTAACTCTGGGCAAATTGTGTAAACTCTCATTTTTGGAATAAAACATTGGTTTTATTTACCAGTACTAACACAAATGAAACACTAACACAAATATACCTTGCAGGGTTATTTTGAAGATTACATGAGTAACACATAAGAAAGAATTCTTACACAGATACGAAGACTAGCTAGGGGGTGCCTGCTAACACAGACCTGCATGACCAACCATGATGGGCCAGTTTTATTACCAGTTAAAAAACAGGGAAGACAAAGATTAGTGAATTGTATGGTACGTAAATGATACCTCAATAAATAGGTACGATGGCAGTTTATTTTGACCAGCGGATGGCCTTTTCATTATTGATGTGAGGATTGTAAATATATCTTATAAAAAATGAGGGATCAGATTAATGTCCATTTGACATTCCCTTTGAACCAGGCTTGGGTAGAGAGCCCCAGGCCTGCTCACCATTCATGTCTAGTAGGCACTGACATGGAAAGCATTTCTTGGGCGTTATTTTTACCATCAAGGGTAATTTTGTTTTCCTTTTGTAAATGAGATAAAACCACTTGCCCAAAGCATGTTTACCTTAGGATTGTGTGCTGCCCTAATGACAGAAGAAATACAGCTTATTTGACATTCATATGTTTCAAGTAACCTTAAATATCATATACACAGAAGAAGTGATACAGAATTCGGAGATAATGAGGACCAAAAGGCATTTAGTGTGTTAATTTAAGGAGTGTGTGTAAACTTCATACAGATTTAAATTTCCCAACAGCTTGCAAATGGGTTACTCAAGTATTCAAAAGCAGAAGTTTCTGGAGGTACATTAGTCTTAAATACCACAGGATGTTGCTTTTTTGTGTTTATTGTTTTTTTACATTCTGTCCAACCCTGAGTCATACAGTCTAATGGAATGCTGCACATGTACTCAGCTACATCCAAGAATATCTATAGAAGCCACGTTCCTCCATAGTGGAATAAGAATAAGGGCTTTGAAGTAAAAATAGCCTGGATTCAAATACCAGGCTTACCTCTTCTTAGCTAGGGTGGCCCATTGATCTTGAGACATTTACTTCTATTTTCAGAGCATCAGTTCCTTCAATTGTAAACTGAGGGGCAGTGAGCTCACAGCATAGTGGGGAAAGTAACATGGAAAATGTATGTAAAGTGCTTAAGTCCAGTGCAGTGCATTTTATTAAGTGTATCAAATCATTATATTGTCATTAACCGAGAGAGAGAGAGGGGGGGGGGGGGGGAGAGAGAGAGAGAGAGAGAGAGAGAGAGAGAGAGAGAGAGAGAGGGAGAGAGGTTGTGTAAGTAGAGGTGAGGGGCAGAGGAAAAGAGAGAGAGAATCCTAAGCAGGTTCCAAGCTCAGTGCTAAGTGGACATGGGGCTAGATCCCACAACCCTGGGATCCTGACCTGAGTTGAAAACAAGAGTCAGACACTCACCTGACTGAGCCACCCATTGTCTCATCATTAGCTTTTCCAATAGAGTTTGGGCGAGTGAAAAAGTCCCATGTTCAAAAAGGTGCCGGCCATCTGTTAGTGTCCTCCCTGAGGGAGGAGGGCTTCTGAAAACAAATAAGCACACACATTCCACAGGGTGTCTAATTTCCCAAAAGTCAGTCTCATCCTTTGGCTTCTAGTTTCTACTTGGCAATATCTAAAGCCCCCAGGGAAAATTTTTGTGTTCTAATTAAAGTACAAATATGTCTTCTGCCCAAATTATTATGGTGCAACTTATTTTCCCCATATTTTAAAACATTTGCTGTAGATTAAATATTTAAGTTAAAAGGACTTTAAAAATAATAACATTACCAAAAATCGGCCACTTGCAAAATTTTGCTAAAACCTGGGGCGCCTTGTTGGTTCAAGTTGGTTGAGCATTAGCCTCTTGACTTTGGTTCAGGTCATGACACCAGGGTCTGTGAGCCCTGCAAGGATGGGCTTCTGTTCAGAGGGTGGAGCCTGCTTAAGATTCTCTCTCTCCCTCCCTCTGCCCCTCCCTTGCATGAGCACACATATGCTCTCCTTCTCTCGCCAAAAAAATTATATATATATATACATATATATATGTATATATATATATGCACACACATATATATATCTCACACACACACACACACACACACACACACACACACACATATATATATACACATATATATTCTATTTACTCTATTCCACATGATGACATGTTACTTTTCCTTAAAGTAGAGATGTTCCCTGGGGTGCTTTGGTGGCTTAGTCCATTAGGCGTCAGATGTGGGCTCAGGCCATGATCTCAGTGTTCAGTTCAAGCTCTATATCAAGCTCTCTGTTCTCAGTGCTGAGCCTTCCCCCACTTTGGATCCTCTGTCCCCCTCCCCCCTCTCTCTATCCCTCCCCAGCTTGCACTCTCCATCTCAAAAATAAATAAACATTAAAAAACAGCTTCCCAATCACTGCCTTCAAAATAAAACAGAATCTGAGGACAATAGGCAACTTTCATGATCTGTGCCCAATTTTTGGTGCCAGACCCTAGGATGCATTTCTCCAGTCCTGACACCATATTTGCCGTTCCTCAAACACAGCCGGGTCTTTCAGTAATCTGAGTCTCTTCATCTACTTTTCTTTCTGGTCATTTGTGCTTCTCCCACCTGATCAAGCTACCCAGTTGCCGCCTATCCTTCAAAATTCAATTCCAGGACTCCCTCCTTAGGAAAGGATGTCTTACATGTCCCAATCGCCCACATCTTGCCCGGTCTCTGTCTCTTCCTCTGTTTAGTTGAACTATTCCCTGCAGACCAGCTCCAAGAAGCTTATTATTCTGTTAGATTTGCCTGTGTGACTGTCTCCCCAACTCATCCCTTGAGAACAAGGTGTGTCTTTATCTTCTCACTGGGCCACGCACAATTACTGGGGACTCAGTAATTGCCCAACATGAAGCTGTTATAGGCAACCTTTGCGCTAAGGGATGCCAGAGAGTAACGGAATAAATGCATATAGCAGATTATTATACCTACAGCAGAAGAGGTTATTTTAAGAACTGCTACTTGTTTTGTGTGTGAGTAAAGATAGAATATCAAACATAATTTCTTTACAATCAAAGAAAGCTTACTTCCAAGATAGGAGGACCTTTTTTTTTTAAGTAAGGAATTAAATTAGAAGAATCATTTGCATTTTCACATTAGTCTTCTCTGAATATGCATGGCTGGTTGAATTCTGTCTGACACCTTCACAGAACTCCCTCAAGTCAGCTTTCCATTACTAAATAAATTGCATCCATTCTAATTAAAGATACTCAGAGAGTACTACCAGGACAAGGAAAGTAAGGAGCTATGGCCTCCATGGTAACCCTGCCACGGACGATGTAATTGATTCATATGGTCCCTTCTGCCATGTATTGATTCCACGCCAACAAGCCTTAAAAAGTGTCCATCATGTCACAGAGCTATTTATAGATCAAGTCCAGCTGTGACAAATAATTGGTGATAGGGCATAGAGAGATGATTACTAAAAATAATAAGAGATTCCGGCCTTCTAGCTCACCTGACCATTTATTATCAACAAGGTTTAAATAATAATAGAGCGGATATATGGGTAATTTACAGAAATGAAATATTTGCATAAGTCTTCTTTTGCAAAGGACCTGCTGAAGGAGAAAAAAAATGACACCCTCCAGTCTGATCTTATAGGCACCTTATCACTCCACAATATCGGTACCTCCTTCTGCCTCATTGCTGGTTGTTCGCCTCCAAGTTTATCAGGCAATTTGTCAGAATATTAAGCACACAGAAAAGGAAGTGATAAATTAATGCCACATGGAAATAAAGATTCGGAATGTGAGACAAAGCTTGGGCAGCAGCATCATTTTTCATGTCCTCTAGAGCTTCCTACATATTATAACTGGTCTGGTTGGGATGTTGGTGAGAAAGAGACGTGAATTGCACATCTGTCCACTGATTTTTCTAAACTGAACAGTTCTCTAAACCATAGCAGCTCATGTTCTTGACCTTCAGTTTGAATGAAATGCCAGCAGCAACCAAGGCTGATGAGTTGGTGTTTCACCAGGAGACGGTTATTTGAATGAGGCGGTAGTGGTGATAGTGGTGCTGGGTGACTGCTGTTGAGGCAGGAAAGCATCTGTATCAACATTCTGGCAGATCCAGCATGTTCAAACAGTCACTTCATTCCAAGTGTTTCCCATGCTTTAAACTTGTTCCCGAATTACCCCTGGGTTACATTTCAGAGCCTGCAGATCTATAAATCAATCTCTTGGATGACTATCAAGTTATCAGATCATTCTTTTAGACTAAACCTAGTGGCATATTCAGATTGAACTCTTTCCACTCATTTTTGCTTTTTAAAACCTTAAGATTTCAAACTTTCACATATTTTATTTCTTGGTTAACAAATCATTAGCATTGTCTACTTTTAACATCTTTTTCTCGCATCTCTTGGATCCTGCACAGAACCTTCTTTTCCTCCTAGGTGGGAGTTTCTCTAGGGTAAATTCCTATCAATGAAATTCTGTTTCATAGACACAGAATCATACAGTATTTTTAACTTTACTGAATCCTTCCATATTATTTTCTCAAGTGATTATACTAATTTATGGTCATCCCAGTAATGTGCAGACCAACTATATACCTTTGGAACATGCTGGCTTATGGCTTTGGAGAAAATAGATGGCAAATAATTATTTATCTAACTCCTTATTCCAAGGGACAGATCTTCCATCACCAACCCAGGTGAGCCCCTCTTCTACATGCCATCCAGGAAGATTTGTACTGGCCCCTTCTCTGTGGACACTGTAAATAGTTTCCTTACTGCACCTGCATTTCATATTGTAATTATGTATTTTTGTGTCCCCCTTCAGCCTCCCATCCATCCCTCCTCCGCATACACATAGAACTACATGACCTCAGGTCTGGGTCTTTAATTATCTCCTAGTTTGTAAGAAGAGAAAATGAAAATTTTCTCATTTGGGATCATCTACGATCAAACATAGGGCAATTTTCTTCCCCACATAGACTGTTTACACTTGCTATTGGTGATGGGTATTTCTAGGATTCTCGCTTTTCAGATGAGAACATTGAGAGCCTCGATTACAGAAGTAGGAAGAGGCAGTGTTTGTGATATAAAATGGTGAGACGCTAGGACCTCACCTCCAGCTACCACGCCATGTGCTTCTTCCATCTCTTTGGGGCACAGGCAGGACCTCCTTAGTAACTCCCTTAGATGACACTGTGCAAACACTGCCAGATTGTATTCTGTTTAGCCAGTATCAACTTCTGTTCGTGTTTTCTTTGATCAGCTTTTTAAGTAGAGGTGGTCTCAACAACTGCAATAAAAACACAATTCATCTTTCCTTCACTCTTAAGGAGCGTGAGAAAGAAAGAGGACGAGAGGGAAAGAGGAAGACAAGAAGGGAGAGAGAGTGAAAGATTGTATATATTGCTTCTGGTTGCAACATATAGACCATTTTTAATTTATGGAGTTTTTGATGGTTATGATGAATTAGCCTCCAGGAATGAATCACTGAAATACTGAGAAAGATGGTATATCTTTCCTTGAAGCTTTTTAAAAAATGCTTATTTATATGGAGGTGCCTGGGTGGCTCAGTTGGTTAAGCAGCTGACTTCGGCTTAGGTCATGATCTCGTGGTTCATGAGTTCAAGCCCCAGGTCAGGCTCTGTGAGGACCGCTCAGCTCAGAGCCTGGAGCCTGCTTCAGATTCTGTGTCACCCTCTCTCCCTGCCCCTCCTTTACATGTACTCTTTCTTGCTCTCTCTCTCAAAAATAAACATTAAAAAAAGTGTTTTTAATGTTTATTTATTTATTTTGAAAGAGAGACAGAGAGAGGGAGAGAGAGACAGTGAGAGAGAGAGAGTGAGCCTGCACTCCTGAGATGGGGAGGTGCATAGAGAGAGAATCCCAAGCAGGCTTTGGGCTGTCAGTGCAGAGCATGACACAAGGGCTCAATCCCACAAAATCTGAGATCAGGACCTGAGCTGAAATCAGTACTCAGACACTTAATGTCCTGAACTACCCAGGCACCCTGGCATATCTTATAATGTACTCTAACCCAGTAGCTGTGAGTAAAAAAAAAAAAAAAAAAAAAAAAGACATTTTCAACTTAAATCAACAATCACAGTTTTAGGCGTAGATTACTGCTTACCATGTGGGACAGATCTATTTCATTCATACATAATCTCCAAAGCTCCTCTTCCTCTGGTTCGGTGCCTTTCCCCACCACCGACATTTACACAGTTTTCTCCATCGGTGTCACTAACACACAGATCTGCTGACTGATTTGAGGAACAGCCCATGGGCCTTCATGACACAGAGAGAGGGACCTGATGAATTCTGTGAAGGTGCGCGTTCTTAGCACGGCCCTGTTAAGCCTGCGATGCAGGCCCAAGTGTGTTTGCTTTTTTGCTTTTTGAATCTGAAGGGTCAGAGCTCTTGTTTACAGATAGCAAAAGGCAGCTGGGGCCAAGATCTGCAGTGTCAGTGTCTACAGATTTGGCAAGAGTTTTAAGTAAACAACTAAGAGGTGTTCTGAACCTTCGTTAATAACTAAATGTCAGCTGGAGAGAAGGTACAAGATGTCATTTCTTCCAGTTATCCTTTGGCTTTATTGGAAACTCAGCTTTAAAATAATAGTTCTTTGCTTTTTCACTGTCACCCAATTAAGCTCGAACCTTTTATTTTGCTTTAAGATCTTTGCATCCCTTCAGGAGGAAAGTCACAGGAAATGGATAGTTTTCACAGCATTGCAGGCAGATCACAGATTTGTAATGATTAGCAATGGCACATGCTATTTTGCCTGGATTTATCATTCATATGCATCCACACTCTGATTAGCATTTTGTACTTTGCTTTGAAAAGTACTCTGCATTCTTGAGTAACTCACAGATATAAATATAATAAAGCATTACTCCCACCGAAATCTTGGTGAGTGTCGCCACAAAATTATTGAGGGTGAGAATTTTAATTCTATTAACCTTGTTAAGATAAAGATAAAAAGGTAGAATGTGAACTTTGGGAAAATCATGTGTCATGTGAAATAGAGCTCTCCTGCTAAGCTGGTGATCAGTGCAGGTGAATTAAAATATGAATTCACTATGGTTGACTTATTCTCTGTTTTAAAATCTTACTTGGATTTCACAGTGTCCCAAAGATTATCTATTTATAACCATGTTGGAGGGTGCAATGGAACTGGGGCCTTGGAATTTCAGTCTTCTTACTGCTTTGGAATTACCAAGGAGTAAATTAATGTTTCCATGACTGCCAGCTTTCTTTTCTGTCAATAGCTATTCACTGAGCACCAGGTATTAAATAGATAAGCCCTGGAGAGACAGCAGAGAACAAGAGAGACCTGGTAACTCCCACAGGGTTCTGACTGTCTAGCGTGAAGGTACGCATTAGTCAAACAGATGCATATTTAAATAAATAACTGAAGGTATCAAAGTGAAGGTACGCATTAGTCAAACAGATGCATATTTAAATAAATAACTGAAGGTATCAAAGTGCTATGAAGGAGGCTGGAGAATTCAGAGGAGCTAAGGCAACCTGGACTGAATGGAACATAGCTACCTGGTTGAGGTTAAAAAAACATAACGTAACCTAAGGTGAATGTAGGATGAAAACTGACCGAAGGACAGAAATAACAGCACATACTAATGTATGTAACACTTGATTGATCAAGGGACAGAGAAGTCTACCAAAGCCAGAGTTAATACAAGGAGAGAAGATGGTGGGCCAAGAGCCCAGTAATGTAAATGGGAGTGTTCAGGGCATCTAGACTGTCTATGGTGAAGACATCTTTTGATTTTGAGAGCAATGGGAGACATAGGTGAATTTTAAGCAAAGCACTGATCTGAGCAGATTTATGTTAGAAAGAGTTCACTTAACAGAAAATTGAATACAATTATGGATGGCACTGACAGCTTCAAGGAATCATTATAAGAATTAAAGAGCATCATACAAATAAATGCAAACTAAAAATGAAAATTACTAGGTATCCATCTGAGTTAATGAATACAGTCTCCAGGTATAAATGAGAGAATATGGTTTAGTCTATTATCCAAAAACACACACCGATGCTCAAACTTTAGAACTGTGATCTAAAAGTGGGGTGTTAGTCTAAGACTCCAAGATGTAGAAACATCTTCACCTACAGTAATCTATAAATCTTGGTAATAAGGAAGACTACTACCATTTAGTTGTTTTATTTATTAGAAAGCAAGCTGTACCCATGCCTCAAACCCTTGATCACCCCAAATCAAAATACCTGAAGTTGTAAATGAGACATCACCATACACCCTTTAATATAATTATAATTAAGATAATTAGAAAATAACTTTCATCAACAGATATTTATTGAATGCTTAAAATGTTCTTGATACTGTGTATGCAACACTGATAGTTATAGACTGAGCTGTATTCCCCCCCTCCAGAAAGTCAAATACTGAAATATCAGCTCCCCATAACTCAGAATGTGGCTGCATTTGGAGATAGGATCTTCAAGGAGGTGATTAAGGTAATCTGAGTTCGCATAGGTGGGCCCTCATCCAATAACTGAAGTCTTTGGAAGAAGAGAAAATTCAGACACATAAGAGGTACCAAGGATATATGTAATATGGAAATGACCACTTGAGGACACAGTGAGAAGATGTCCAAGAACAGAGACCTCATAGGAAACCAACCCTGCTAACACCTTAATCCCAGACTTCCAGAACTGTAATGAAATATATTCTGTTGTTTAAACCATCCAGTCCATGGTACCCTGTTACAGCAGCCCTCACTAACTAACACAGTGTCAAACTGTAGAACCTTCTTCAAGCAGATTATAGTTCAACTGGGAACAGAGAGAAGCAAAGATACAAAGAGAAGATAGTTTCATGATACGGGGGCCTGAGGGTGCAATGGGGTTACTAATCTTAATTTGGGGGTCATGGAAGGCTCCTCAGTTGAAGCCTGAGGAGGAATAGAGAGGCAATAAAGAGGGTAGAGTATTTCAGAAGAATGCGTGCAAGCATGTGTAGAAAAGCCCAGAAAATATTATGGAGGAAAAAAAAAAAAAAGCCCAGAAAACAGTGTGACAGTTGGAAAAACTTGAACCCCTGGCATAGATGAGTCACTCGGTGTGTGTGTGCTAACTTTTTAACAGGAGTATCTATTATACAAGCTTAAAATAGCCTCAGATTTCAGTTGGACTAATTTAAATACCTATGGATTGATTTCCCTGCTTCTATTCTTGCTCTTTACTCCCCTGCCTTTCTACAACAGCCTGAGAGTCTTTAAAAAAACCTAAATTAGGTAATGTCACTGCTCTCCTTAAAGAGTCTGGGAAACTTTTCACACTATTTACAAATAAGCAAATAAATCTATGCATAAATAATCTTCACCTGCAAAGCTCAATGTGATCTAGCAAATGCCTACCTTTCACACCTTCTCAATTCTGCTCTCCATCCCCTGACCTCACTCATCCCCAGCCACACAGGCTCTCTGCTACTCCATGAGGGCAAGCCAAACTCACTCCTGCCTCAGGGTCCTTGTACTTGCTGTTCCTTCTGTCTAGAAGTCTTCTACAAGGTTTTAATGTATCTATCTCCTTTTTAAATTTTTTAAATGTTTTATTTATTTTTGAGAGAGAGAGAGAAAGAGAGAGAGAGAGAAAGACAGCTGTGAGCAGGGGGGATTCAGAGAGAGAGGGAGACACAGAATCCAAAGACAGGCTCCAGGTTCTGAGCTAGCCGTCAGCACAGAGCCCAATGCGGGGCTCGAACCAATGAACCGTGAGATCATGACTTGAGCCGAAGTCGGATGCTTAACCAACTAGGCCACCCAGGCACCCCTGTATCTATCTTCTTCTTACCTTTTATGTCTCACCTGAAACATCACCTCCTCAGAAAAGTCCTCTCTAACTTATCAAAATGAACCTCTCTCTAATTCTTTCATGGTGATATCTATCCTATTACCCTAGTTGTCTTTTTCTCATAGCACTTACCCTATTTTTTAAAAATATATTACTCAGTGTTCATCATAATAAGTATACTTATAGTAAAAGGCAAAAGATTTAAATGATCTGAAGAGAAACCAGAGTATTGATAAGTATACTTTTAAATTCCCATTAGCTATTTCATCCATCCCCCCTCCCCTCTGGTAACTGTCAATTTGTTCCCTATAATTAAGTCTGTCTCTTGGCTTGACTCTATTTTGCCCCTTTGTTCATTTGTTTTGCTTAAATTCCACATATGAGTAAAATCATATGGCATTTGTCTTTCTCTGACTGATTTATCTCACTTATCATAATACTCTACCTCCATCAATGTCATAAAGATTTCATTCATTTTTATGGCTGTATAGTATTCCATTGTGTATTTATATGTCACCTTCTTTATCTTTTCATCTATCAGTGGACATTGGGCTGCTTCCACAATGCAGGTATTATACATAATATTGCTATAAACATAGCATTGGTCCCTTTAAATTAGTTTTTTTTATATTTTTAGTATCCTACATATAGTGCAATTACAGCTGCATGGGGTAATTTATTGTTAAGTTTCTGAAGAACCCACATACTATTTTCCAGAGCGGCCATACCAGTTTGCATTCTTACCAACAGTGCAAGAGGATTCCTTTTCTTCACATCTTTGCCAACACTTGTTTCTTGTGTTTTTAATTTTAGCCATTCTGACAGGTGTGAGGTGATATCTTACAGGTTTGCAAGATCTTGTGGTTTTGATTTGCATTTCCCAGACGATGAATGATGCTGAGCATCGTCTTGTGTCTGTTTTCCATCTGGATGACTTCTTCGGAGGTATGTCCATTCATATCTTCTACCTATTTTTAACTGGATTATTTGGTTTTAGGGTACATTCATCCTTTTTTAAACCACAGTGTTTACTTAAGTGCTTCCCCCATCATCCTTCTTTTTTCCCCCACACTATAATTTAAGTCATGTGGAAATAGAAGATTTATCTATTTGCTCACTTACTGACTGACATGCTGTAAATATGAAATAAGCATGTGTTAAATTAATAATGTTAAATCATCCAAACTGACTCTGATTGTAAATTCACATCATCCATCTGGAACATGATACAGTAAACAGTGGGAAGATTATTCATTTTTTATTTTATTTTTAATTTAAATTCAAGTTCATTAACATACAGTGTAGTATTGCCTTCAGGAGTAGAACCCCGTGATTCATCACTTCCCTATACTTTGAACTCCTAGAGAACAGAAACAAATTTAACCCTGTGGTACAAGAAGATGAAGGTAGCAGTAAACTCTCATCCCAGATAGTCACGGAATAGACTATCACAATATACGGCATATTTCATGTGTGTCCACAAATCACAGTGATTCAAAAGGGACAGAACTGAGCCAAAGGATTTGCCAACTGACATTGTCATCTGACTCTGAATAAGACACTTAACAATATAAAGTGTCCTGTAAATTATGGATGACAATACTGTCTCTTACGGCACAGAACTAGTTCAGGAGGTAATGGAGTTTTTGTTTTCAGTAGCTGCGCTCCCTGGGGATAAAACTGGGAATGGCAATGAAATAGATTGTAGCTAATATCATTATCTCTGTATTTGCCACATGATTTACTGCGTTAGTCCTGGAACTGGGAGGGAGGGTGCTTTGGCCCTTTCCTCAAGATAACCTCTATCAGTATAACTTCTATGCTGTAATGAGGCCAGGCTTCCTGAAACTTCATTGATAAAGATCTTCAAGGTTGAAAGATAGAACTAGGAGCAACCTGATAGAGATAGAATAGGACTTTAGCAGTATGCTCCATACAAGTGTCTGTCACTCCCTGAAGGACACTGGTCTAGCAGGAAATAAGAGCATCAGAATGAAGACCAACCAGTGCAGTGGTTAGGAATGTGAGCTCCTGTACCAAGATGCCTGCATTTGAATTTCCATGTCCCGGCAGGGTGACCTGAAACAACTGACTTTACTTCTTTGAGATTCAGTTTACCTCCATAAGGCAGCAACTCCAGAACCTGTAGGATGAACATGAAGGGTAAAAGAATCCAGGTACTTAAAGCATCTAGATAAGTTTCAACCTTATAATAAGTGCTCAGGATATGTTGTTTTTCATTATCACCACCACCACCACCATCGTAATCAACATCATCATCAGCAAAGTACTGAATTGAAACTTGAAGCTTAGAGAAGATGGTGCTTTGTTGGGTCAAGTGCTGGATGGAGCCAATCAGAAATGCTGCAAAACCTGTGCCATGGGATTTATTTATGGAATGCCAGATTAAGGTATCTACTGGTGAAATAACTTCATCCCTAAGTGCTGCTAAGTAATTGTGTCCAGTTTCTCCATAATTTTGTTGAACACATCAAAAGTGACTCGAACACAGGATTGATGGATACAGCTTTGAGAGAACTAGAGTAAACCATGCCATGGGTATTTGATGATCTAATACTCATCCACCAAGGGAAGAATATTGCTCTAAACTCTCTCTAAAACTAAATTTTAGTCTGTAGCAGATAATATAAATTCTGGGGAGTTATTTTTCAATAGCAGATACTCTGGGGCTCCTGGCTGGCTAGTCACTTAAGAGTCTGACTCTTGATTTTGGTGTAGGTCCTGATCTCACAGTTGGTGGGATCAAGCCCTGCATCAGGCTCTGCACTGATCATGAGGAGTCTGCGTGGGGTTCACTCCCTCTTTCTCTGCCTTCCCCTGTTCTCTCTCTCTGTCTTAAAATAGATTTAAAGAAATATTAATAAAAATAGCAGATACTGTAAAAACAATAAAGAAGTTGACAATTGTTTCTCAGAACCTGGTTGTTTGTATATAATTGCATTTTTCATTCTGTTCTTGATTCTTTGCTTCTTTTTTAAAGCAGAATTGACTTCTCTCTTAGACAATAATGAAAGTGAACAGCTGCTGAAACAATAAATTTTTCCAAATAATAGACATAAACCTCCTCAAAGTGTACATGGGACAAATGATTTCTATTCCACTCTGTTTGCCCTCTAAATTGATCTGACCTTTAAATTGATCTACAACTAGGGTTACAATTTGACTGTTGTTGATAATTCAACCAGATACAAGTAGATTTATGAGACTGCCTTTAAAAAATTTGGGGAAATTATTCTCCACATTCTCTACACCACCTATTAGGAAATCATAAAATTTCTCCCAATGATACATCTTAACAAAGAAGCTCATTATATCATCCATTCCTTAATCCATAATATTCCTAAAGGTTACTATTAGCTACACACTAGTAGAGAATGCCATGGCTGCAATGAACAGGAAAATTTTGGCCCTACCTTCATGAATCCTACTTTTTTAGTAGCTTCAACAAACATGGAGTACAGAGTTCCAAGTACTTAGTCTTTCATCCCTCAAGTAAGGAAAGTTATTTCTTAAGTACTTACTGTGCCAGGCACCATACTAGGCGCTGTGCATATATTCGGAAGGCTAGTTTACTTTTTGACACTATACCCAGGCTAGTTACCTTACCATGTAGCTGCCTATTATCTGACCTTATTGCCTTTAAGAAAATAATTTCCACAAACTTTAGAGTTTGTGGAAAGTTCATTTCCTAGATACTATCCCTCCTCTTACACAGCCTAAACTTTGAGTTTTCTTTTTTGTGGATGATCCCAAAGAGCAGTAACTCTCTCGTGGTATAAGATGTAGGAGGTGAAGATAGAAACTTCCTTTTGGAAGCAAGCACCTGAGGACAGATTAATTTCATGCCAAGCTTCAGAAAGTGTTATCTTTAAATAAAGCAGGCAGGAGAGGAAGAGTAGAAATATCAATTGATGCCCTTGCTTTCAGATGTCCTTTATGGACAGCTCAGTAGGAAGTAAATAATTGGTAATAGCTATTGTGTTTTGCTGTATCACAAAACCAGAAGTGAGGGTTCATGAAAATGTCATTCTATACCCAAGAGAAAAAGGAGGAGCACTGATCAGTGTGACATTTTAAATAGAAGATGTATTTTTCTTTGGTTCAGTATAAGAGTTTCTATGCAACATGTAATTACATTTTACACCAGACTTCAGGTGTGTTAATTAATATAGCAATCCTTTTGTTGATGTCACCTAAAGTACACTTGGTTACTATTCTGAGAATGTCTTTAGCCTCCTTTCTTGAAGCCTGGTGATCCAATCAATGAGTGATATGTCATCAACAGTAACTTGTAAAACGGGGGTGAGAATTACAAATTACACTTTAAAACTTTCCCAGTTTTAGAAAAAAAGAGCAGTGCACACTGTCAAATTTCTGTTTCAGAAATGAATCAATATAAACTCTTTCTTGAGGCTGATTAACGATTTCAGCTTGCCAGACACTAAGGGAGTCTGGGGACACGGGATTTTCAGCCCTAAAAGGGGAAAGTCTCCAGCAAATCAGGATGTATTGGTCACTTTGCCTCTCTTTTCACAGATGTGTTATGATGATAGGAATGAAAGAATGGTTCTTAAAAGCATATCATAGTAATGCTTGACACCTAGAAACATTAAACAATGTCAACTATTGTTAAATTTCTTACTTATGACAGGTGCTGTGCTAAGTAGTAATTTTTCCATGAACCTTCTCTGCTCCTGAATATCTTGGCTTGCATAACTGATATTAGGGCTAGCTCAGAATTGTGAATAGGCAGAAAGCCAGATAATCCTTTTCTCTGGGATGGGCTCAGAGGCATTTATACCCAAAACAGCAACAGTAGAGAGAGCTGGAGAGGGCCACGTGTTGCCTGAGAATGTGCTCCTGATCAGAAATGAGGGAAGCTAGTAAATTAACTAGAGGTAAGTAAACTATACTGTTCACTGTTATTTTTAAAATGTGCATTTATTTTATAGAGTATTCTATATATGCAATGTATGTATAGAATACATATAATATGTTATACATGTGTAATATATGTTATACATGTGTAATATAATGAATAAGATCCCCAACTATCCCATGCCCAAACTGTACCTGTAAGTTTCAGTTTTCTTGCCTGTAGAGTGTCCCTATTTCATAAAAATGCCCCTATTTCATAAAAAGGGCTGCTTCTATGAATAAATGAGATAATTTATATATATCACTTTTCATGTAGCTTATAAGCACTCAATGTATGAATTATTACTTTTTCACTTCTTTTGTTTCAGCTTTATTGAAATAGAATCCAAGTACCAAGTAATTCACTCCTTAAATTGTACTGAGTGAACTCAGTTGTGTGCTGCACATTCATGGGGGTACAACAATCACCCCAGTCAGTATTAGAACATCTTCCTCCCTGCCCCACACCAAAAAAATCCCTTGTACTTACCCCTTAGCCTTAACCCTCTCTCTCTCCCCAACACCCCATACTTAGGCAACCACTCTCTAAAATTGCCTGTCTTGCATATTTCATATGAATTTCATTTGAATAGAATCACAGTATGTGGTCTTTGTGACTGGCTTTATTCACTAAGCACAATTTTTCCAGGTTCATCCATGTTGTATCATCATCACCCCTTTTTATTTTTGAATAATATTCCATTGTACATAACGTTTTATTTATCTATTCATCATCTGACAGGCATTTGGGTTTTCCACTTGCAGGCGATAATCAATAATGTTATGAATATTCTTGTGAGAGTTTTGTGTGGACATATGTTCTCATTTTTCTTGCGTATATTTCCAGGAGAGGAAGTGCTAGGTCATATGGGAACTCAATATTTAACCTTTTGAGGAACTGCCAGACTTCTCTTCTAAAGTGATTGAACCATTTTGCATTCTGCAGCAGTTCATGGAGGCTATAATTTCTCTGCTTCTTTGCCAACATCTGTTTTTAACCTGTATTTTTTTATAATAGCCATCTCTAATGGGTATAAAATGCTACCTCAATAGAGTTTTGATTTTCACTTCCTGGATAGCTAGTGATGTTGAACATTTTTCATATACGTATTGGCCAATGTTTAAATCTTCTTTAGAGAAATGTCTATTCAGATCATTTGCCTTCTTCTGACTGGATTGAATATGAAATATTATTAATATGAAGTCATTTCTATACCCTTTCAGTATTTTAAGAGCGCTTACTATGTGCCAAGTCCTTTATATATATTTACAATATCAAATATTTAAATAGTAATTATTCAAATTGGCATTATAATCCCCACTTTTTAGATTAGAACACTAAAGAGCAGAGAATGGAGCAGTTTGTCTAGATGAACATGTGGCAGATTTAGATTTAGCTAACACCACAGGATGCATCATGGTTTTTCTGCTGCTAGATGGCCACCTGAGCCTGGTAGAGTCCATGAGCTCATCCTCTGTGGGCTACCTTCTCTGATCCTCCAACTTCTATCAGGAGTGTGCCCCAAATGCACATCTTCGATGGCTCTTCCAACAACACAGAATAGTATTCAAATTCAGCCTGCCACTCAACGCCTTCCCATCCTTGGCACAGCCCTTCATCACAGTCTCATTCTCTGTCATTGCCTTACCCTGCATATCAAGCATCTGGAAAACCACAAGTTTCCCAGTTTCCTAAAGGAAATTTGCTCTCTTCTGTCTCCTGAAGAATTCTGTTGATTCTACTGGCATCTGCTCATACGTTGTCATTCTCCTTGACCCCTTGTAGTTACATTCCTTTCTCTACTCTGTGCATATACTTCTTAATCCAGCCAGCAATGCTGGTGTAACTATTACATTCCTGATGTGTGCAAAGCAGTGGAGATGGAATAGTACACAATGTCCAACACCTGACCCTAAAGAGTTCAAAGTCTAGTTTGTGTCTGTTTTCACCAATATCTTGCAAATATTCTGAGCTCAGGATCATATAATTAAGCTCACTACAAAGCACAGTCTCAGGAAAAGTCTGGGATTTAAGAAAAGCAACTGGACCTACTGATCCTCATACATTCCATAGAAGATAGATTCTTGATAATAACAATAAATGGGAACAGACCCCAGCAATATACATTTGAGAATTGCATGTTACTACTTCTAAGCTAAGATCTGCCATATGAGTTTTAAGACAAAACAATGTAACCCAAATAGGAAGGTGTAAGTACACAATGAATATGCAAAGCTGTAAACTAAGTGATAATTTTTGTCTTGATTGTGTGAGCTAACTCTTAGGAAGATTATAATTAAGGGTGCATTTCTTATAGTACCAACAAGCATCTTAATCAACCTCTATAGAATTAACTCCAATTACCATTAGTAAACTACAAGGATTCTGTTTTAAATTGCAATAAGTCAATATGTTCAAGAAGCCAGTTTGGGAGTGCATATTAACAGGACCTTATCATTTTCCTGAGTCATCACTTAAGATACGAATGGGGGCTGCATCGAGGCAGAAGAAATATTGGGATATTTGAAGAGCTACTACACATGGCATTTGTATTCTGAAGTGAAACATAAAGTTACCCTAAAGAACTTTTAATAATTATTTAATTGATGAATTTTAGCTTTATAGCATTAAAGGAAGACATTTTGTTTAGATGAACAAACTAATAGACTAACAAACTCAAAATACAGGCTGATAAACAGGGTCCTTTGAAACTCTCATTATTAAATTGCAATATTTGCATAAATTTGAACAAAGATGGATAGCTTTAAATGCCTGTCACTAATTAAGAGACTGAAACAAACAAAAGACTAATAAAACATTATGTACAAAGACAGGCATATTAGCATATTCTATCCCATATCTCCGTTGCAATGACATGAAGACAAATATTCCTGATTATACCTGAAGCAATAATGTAACAAAGGCAATAAATCATTTGACAAAACCTAAGGGGGCTTCTTTTTAAACACATTGATTTAGGTATTAAGCCTGTCATTGAAAAATAAACATAAAAATGGAATCAAATTTGTTGCAATGATGTACTGTTCAAAGATTCGTCTCTCTCTCCTGAAAAAATCTCATCAGTAGGTGGATAGGAAACTGTATCTTGAGATATATTTGTTAAAAAGGACTGTCAGATCATTATTAGAAAACGTCTTTCAAATGTCCACCAGAATTGATATTTATCCTTAATGAGACATCACATGACCTAAAAGTTAAGTCAAAGATAGTTTAATGCTTGAGTGTTGCATTTTTTATTTTTTCTTTTTCCTTAGAAGATCCAGAAGATATTTTTCCAATTAATTTAACTCTGACATCTTATCTTCAAATCTGACAACCAAGTTCACATTATAGAAGAAAGTTCGACTATAGGGAAGCAAGGGAAGGAAGGGACACTGCTGGGCACAGTCATGCTGTAACTATACAGGGGTGGTTCTTGTTAGAAAGTCTATCATAAGGAGTAAGGAAGGAGGCTCTTTATCCAATGAGCAACTGGAAATCTATGCTGCAAGTTATTGAATATCCCAGGCCTGATATTCATTAGTTCATTGGTCCACAAAACAAAGCTGTCCTACAGACCAATGGTAATTATGGATTTGAATCCCAAGAAGTTCAAGTTATGAAAAACTGATATTTTTATCAAAAACTTATCTTAACTTTCTAACTTTTTGAACCATTTTGCGATGCTATCTTTAAAATGTTAGATAATTTTCTTCTTTGGTTGCGATTACTTGGTTCCCTACTGCCATAATTGAAATTTTTTTACTGATCTACTATATAAACCATTTTATACTTAGGTGCCTAAGGTTTTTTTAAATGTTTTTATTTATTTTTGAGAGAGAGAGAGACAGTGTGAGCAGGGGTGGGTCAGAGAGAGAAGGAGTCACAAGATCTGACGACAGGCTTCAGGCTCTGAGCTAGCTGTCAGCACAAAGCCCGATGTGGGGCTCGAACCCACGAACTGTGCCATCATGACCTGAGCCAAAGCTGGAGGCTTAACCGACTGAGCCACCCAGGTGCCCTGGTACCTAAGTTTTAAGGCAGCTTAATAAAGAATTGATTACAATCCACTTATTAATCATATAGATACTCATAACCTACAGAAATCTACATGAAGATTTAAGGTCCCAAACCCACTCTGATCAAAATATCTAGATAATCTATGTAATTACAAGTATTAATTGAATTCCCACCCGCCTGGTTTGTAAAGTATTATTTATTTCTCTTAAAACAAATTTGCCCTTTATGTTTATCAACTGAATAGCCTTTAGAGGAACTATTATGCACCTATAGAAAATTTTAGATTCTTTGAACAAATTTAGGGAAAAAAAAAAAAACCCATGGTTCCCTAATGGCAATGGGTTATTTCAGTGTTTGCATAGAAGCAATGTTTCTTTCCCTAAATCAAAAGAAAAAAATTGGGAAATTTTATTTTTAAGTAATCTCTACATCCAACATGGGACTTAAACTCAAACCCTGAGATCAAGAGTCACATACTCTACTGACTGAACCAGCTAGGTACCCCTGCAAAAATATACTTAAAACTTAAAAAATATCAGTACTCCTTAAATCTTATAATAGATCACAGTACTGAGTGTGTGGCAATCTTTTCCATTTCTCCTTTTCTTCTGGGGATAGTTCTATCTATATTTCTTCAACTTCTCTCTACCTCTGACACATACAACTACAAAAAGAGTCGTGATCCAGAACTGACCAGAGGATTCCATTTTCCTGGTATCTGTGATTAATCAGAGAAAGAGAAATTAAAAATCATGTTCAATCAGTGTTCTTCTCTGGGATGACTCATAGGGGACCCAGAGGAAATTTGTTCTCTTAACCTTCAAGTTTGGTAACCTGGGAATATGAGACCCCTAGTCCCATGCTACCTAAGAAGACTCATTACAATGGGCCAGAACAACACCAAACACATACATTAATCCACCGCCATATCTGAGTTTTCACTTTTTGTGGTTTCAGTGACCTGTGGTCAACTGTGGTCTGAAGTGGATGATTCTCCTTATGACAGATCATCAGATGTCAATGCCAACATAATGCTAAGTCACAAGGCCTGTGTCATTCACCTCATTTTATTGCATCACATAAGCATTTTCTCATTTCATACCACCACAAGAAGCATGAGTACGGCACAATAGAATATTTAGAGAGAGAGAGAGAGAGAGAGAGAGAGAGAAAGAGAGAAACCATACTCACATAACTTTTATTACAGTATATTGTCATAATTGCTCAATTTTATTACTTGTTATTATTGTTCATATCATATTATGCCTAATTTATAAAATAAACTTTATTATAGGCATATATATGTATAGGAAAAATCATGGCACATATAGAGTTCGGTACTCTATGTGGTTTCAGGCATCCACTGGGGACTTTGGAACATATACTCATGGATAAGGGGGATCTACTGTAAGAGGCAACAGAGAAAGTAAAAGATAAGAGATTGATAGAGTCCGGCGACTTTTGAGTTCCAATTATACTTTCCAGATTCCTGACTTCTATAGATAATTCTTTGATTTGAACCAAACATGTGCACTCCCTAGCAATATATGCCAATAAATTTCCTTTTTGATTCAGTTATGTTTTTCCCTATAACTGAAAAGTCTTGGCTGATACTTGTCCTTTAATGTTGTTGAATAAATTGGTTTTCATGCTTTGGCACTCTTTTATTAAATTCATATTTATTAAACATCTGTGCCAAGCACAAGGCTCACAAAAAAATAAGCTACAATCCTTATATTAGGAAGCTAATCATCATCATCAAATTATCAAAGCACTTCCTTGTAAATGACACAGTGGAGCATAACCTTCAAAGAAACTATAATGAATCCTAATTTGATACTTCAAGTGATTTCAAAGTTTTAAACCACATATTTGGCCTAAAATAAAATTGAGTGTGTATAAACTTTCACTTCAGTTCCATCTCATCCAAGAACTTCTCATAATTGAAACATGCTTTTTCATTTTGACTCTTTACTTTATATGAATGACTGATAATTCACATGCCCTTCATGGAAAAAAAAAAACTGGTTCTATAGACCATATATTTGTAACCTCATTTAATTCTTCCCAAGCCATATGAGGTGGCCATTCTTATCATCGCATTTTAAAAATGAAGATTCTGATACTGACAGTGGATTAGGTGAACTATCAAATTTACACAGAAAATAAACAGTAGAACCAGGTCTTGTCAAAGTCACTAACTCTGTGCAGATTATTTAAGTGGACTCAAGGTAATCACAATGATTCCTACTAGAGAGAGGTAGGATGGTTGGGGACAGAGAAGGAGCTGGAACATTGGAAGCAGGTGTTATGGCAGAGCTGAGAGATGTGGGAGGCCTTTAGAAACTCACAAAAGACAAGGTAACATATTCTATTCTGCAGGTTCCAGAAAGAACCCAGCCCCGCTAACAACTTGATTTTAATCTAGTAATACTAATTCTAACTTCTGAAGTGCAGAACTATAAAAAATAAATTTGTGTTGTTTCAAGCCACTTAGTGTCTTGTAATTTATTACCACTACAATAGAAAACTAGTTCAACGGGCACCTGGGTGGCTCAGTAGGTTGAGTGCCCAACCTTGCCTCAGGTCATGATCTCAGGTTAGTGAGCTAAAGCCCTGCATCCCTGATATCAGTGAAGAGCCCACTTCAGATCCTCTGTCCTCCTCTCTCTCTGCCCCTGCTCATACTCTCTCTCAAAAATAAATAAACATTTAAAAAAAAAAAAGAAAACTAACACAATGTCAGATGTTTTCCCAGGGAAGAAAATAAATCACTCTATTCACATGGCATCTGCCTCTTCAACTGGGGGTAATTCTTCCAAACCTTTAACTGAGGTGAAAAGGAAAACAATAACAACAACAACAAGGAATTTGGAAGACAAAACCACATGTTCATATTCAGACTTCCACAAAATTAAATCAGAAACAAAAGACACTTGATACCTAAGGGTTAGTAAAAATGTCCAAATAACTAGGGGACAACTTTTGTAAAATATCAACATATCTGGCTTTACAGTTTCAAGCCTATTTGAACCCTCCCATGGCATTTCAATTATTGCAAAGGATAAGCAGCACACCTGGAATGAGAAAAACACTGAGCTTCATTTTTTCACCCATGAAGCCATATTGTCACACTTATCAATAACATCCTAAATCATTTTTTATTATTCCTCAAAAAAAGATGTTAAAGAGAATTTAATACTCAGTGCTAATAAATATTTTAAATATGTTTTCAAATTTAGCATTGTCTGTCTTACCCAATGACCTAGAATTAGTTTAATAAATTTGATAATCTTGTCAAAAAGCTATGCAGATTGGTGATCACTTTTGCTCTTAAAGAGTGGGTGCTGTACGTCAAAATGGAGGTGGAAATTCCTGTTTCCAATAGCTCTCTGCCCTTGGATATGTCATTCTTCCCTAAGTGGGTCTCCCCCTTGCACCTATAAATTGGAGGGGATGATGGATTAAACATCATAAAAATGACATGTCATTCCAAGATGGCTGTCTACAGAAACTCTGCGTCAGCACTTACTTAAACAATTTTCCAAAACTTAAACGCAATCACACACCCGATGGGGTCATTCTCCACAAGGATGATTTGGGGAGTTGGCTGAAGGAGGCTGAAAAACCAGACCTCACAAGTTTATTACAAACAGCTGCAATTTTAACCAAGCCTGGGCTATTGGACTCTTTTTTTTTTTTTTTTTTTTTTTGTCAAGGTTAAGTCTGGCCAAGTCTATTCAGGTCTGTTTTCCCAGAGTTGAAGCTGAAATGATGAAGACTGCCTTTGAACTTGAAGGCTCTGTGGTAAGAGAACAAATTAAAAAACTATCTGAAGAAAGGAGGAAGGGAAAATGACTTTCTTCTTCATTTGAATGTTCCGGAAACCCCATAATTAGATGTGTTATTTTCAAATTGAACTTAATTCCTTTAATCTGAACATTTCAAAGGGCTTTCAAAAGCTCACAAATTACTATTAATCCCATGGCACAAAGATGATCTATGTCATTTTAATGGTAGCTATGTTGAAATAAAATCACAAGAGTTTGATCATTCCTCTGAGATCTCAGTTTCTTTTTCCTCTTTAATAAATTAATTTGGGGAGGAAAACCAATTTAGTGTCAGTGACTGAACAGTAATTTTAATGCACACACGCACAAACACACACACACACACACACACTTTTGCATAGAGTTAAATTTATTTTTTAAGTATCCAAAAAGAAGCCACAAAAACAGACACCTAACCAGACTGAGTAGCTACTATATATAAAACTCATTCCATTTATATTAAGACTATCTTTCTAGTACCTGCACTTGGATCCCAAACACATCAGCTGCACTAGAATTCTTCTCTGTATTTTTCTTATATTCTCCCTCTGTTGCTATTCACAGTACTGAGAAATGTTAGACTAGTAAGGCTTTCAGAAACCATCTACCACCTAGTTTTTCCTTTCACATGTGCGGGTATTAATCCACAAAATTAAAGCAACTTAAGCAGGTTTGGAGAGTAATCAGAATTAATGTCCAGAACTTTTGTTGCCTTCTCTTCTTTCAAAATCTCTTAAAAAAAATAATTATGAGATTTAGGATCCCAGAGCAAGTGTAGTGAGCAGGTTTTCTTTCCTGTTTTTTTTTTCCTTTTACATCTGTCACCCAACATCCATTTTTCATCTGAGAAAATGTGGGCACCCCTACTCAGTCTGTAGGGAATTACTCCTCTCCCACCACGAGCCGGGGCACCTGCGGTGGGGCTTACAGGTGGGACATGGGCAGGGGGTCTGATCAGGCGGAGCATGGTGCTGCCCTGGCCGGGATGTGCGTGCAGTGTGGGGAGTGTAGCCCAGAGAGATGTGCTTGAGGCAGCCTCTGCTGGGCTTGCTGGGCAGGAAGCAGTGGCTCATACCCATTGCGATTGTGAGATTGACCGTGGTCGGATGGGAGGCAGGCACTGTCTGCAATCACCTAGCACCATGGGACACAAGAAAATCAAGCCATTAAGGCAGAAGCCAGAGCTGAGAGATTAAATAGATTCCTAATGACATATTAAATGAAGTCCCACCTGAAGCCCAGAATTACCACCTGGGCCTTTCAGTTATGTGGACCAAAAATTCTTGTTGTTTTGTTGTTGTTGTTGTTGTTGTTGAAGCCAATTGGAGCTGCGTTGCAAGCCACTTGAGTCCTATCTGGGGTTGCTAGGTAAAATACAAAATGTCTGGTTGAATATGAATTTCAGACAAAAAGCGAACAGCTTTCTGGGAAGTCTGACAACCCTAATTCTAACTCCTACAGGAAACTATTTTTTGTTTGTTTTTGTTCTTTTTATTAACATTTTATTTATTTTTGAGAAAGTGAAACAGAGTGCGAGCAGGGGAGGGGCAGAGAGACAGGGAAACTCAGAATCCAAAGCAGGCTCCAAGCTCTGAGCTGTCAGCACAGAGCCCAATGCAGGGCTTGAGCCCACATGCTGTGAGATCATGACCTGAGCTAAAGCTGGATACTCAACCACTGAGCCACCCAGGGGCCCCTACAGGAAACTATTTCTGCATGCTGAGCAAGGCCAGTGGAGGAAGAAAGGAGCCTGTGACCACTGCACAGAGACAAATCATGGTATGTAGTGAGGTGTTCTGTCCACTTCTGTTTAGAAGAATGAGGGCTAGGAAAAAGAGAAGTGTGGTGTTCATCAAACCAGCGTTCCAAATTCCTTTCTCTTTCCCGTTTCTACATTGGCTTTAAACCCAAGGTCCTGGGATTCATTCACCAGAGAAGGTAGGAGGAACAGCCTTTATATTAAGCATGATTTTCTTGGCAGTCACTTTAATTCATTTTCTTTCCCCAGGCAGGCATATACAGGAGGCTGCCTGTGCCTCAAACGCTACGCAGAGCGTCCCGGAGAACATGGCTAAGGAAGTGCCAATTCCTCCACTTCAAAGGCCTTGGTCTTTCCAGAGGGACAAATGTAGGCAAAAAGAAGAGAATGGTAACATCTTTATATTGACATAGAGAAACAAGAACACCAATTCTGGTGGAGTTGGCATCTGAGTGGGACCTTGGTGGGGAGGTAGGGCATGTGGGGGGTGGGCTAGAGTGCTCATCTTGAACAGATTGGTAAGAGGTTGCCAATTCCTATTTTCCTCTTGCTCCTTCTCTTCTCTTTCCTCTCTCCTTTCCTATCTTCCCTCCTTCCTCCTGACTTTCTAGTAATCGTGACGTACCTTCAAGGGCAAAGCCCACAGTGGGGGTGAAGTCGAGTGGCGCTAAGTGGTGCTGGTTTGGTTAGGATCATGAAGATAGAATTCAAACTCTAGGAGATCTGCACTTAGCAAATGTGTAAAAATTCAGAGCTGGAACTCCTGACTCTACGGGTGAGAGAACAGGGAGAGATCAGGTCACTGATGCCAGCTGCAGATCTGGGGCTAGAGCACAGCTTGGTTGATTCTAGAATCCACACTTGAGGGCATTTAACCAGTGGGCACTTTATATCCCAATTCTTCCCCCCCCTTTGGTGATTACCCTGTGAAGATATACAGCTGAGTTTTATTTCATTCCCCACTAGCCTCGAATGATCTCATTTGGACTTTTCTTAAATAAGGAAAACGATGGACTTTCTCTTTAAGGAATGACAGTGAGGACTGTCCCATTTACAAATCTCCTATGCCTCTGCTCAGAGGGAAACCCAAGGGGCTCCCCAAATACTTCTATTTGTCTTTTTCTGGGGCAGACCTATTAAGGTTCCACCGTTCGAAAAAGTCAGCAGCAAGTAGTAAGCTTGCCATCGTTGGACTGGGTCTGCCGAACTAGAGGATAATTGACATTTTCCTATTTCAGACGTGAATGTAGCAGAAAAAGGAATCACTCAGCTCCTTACAAAGTCTAGACTAATTTGCTTAAGAAAGGCTGGCAACAGCAAATGAAGGAGCCCAGGATCCTGTCTGCTTTTACTTACAGCAATGCAGTGCATACCACAAAATCAGGTTACCAGCGAAAATGAGACTGATGTGCTAATTCATGGCTCATCTTCTATCCTTATGTCATGGGCCCATTATATAATTTAGCAAGATTCTGGGGCCTTTCTCTAGGGAGGGCGAGTTCTAGAAAACAGAGGTGCTAGTCAAGCGTGAGGGTAGTTCTTTGATGAAGAGAGAATTTGGGTCTCTGGTTTTCAGAAGCCCTTGCTATTTTAATAATAAAAGAATGGTGCTCATTTTTATTTCTCCCAGAAGTACATCCTTTCACATGCATGGAAAGGATCCTTCAGCATGTCGTAGATGAAAAAGCAAGTCATGGTCTATTAATTTAAAATGAGGCATTAAAGGGCCTTTGATGTAATTCCATTTTTTTAAAGCATATACATTATCCTCCAGGTTACTTAGAGTGGACACATTCTTAGCTGCTTTGAAATGCAGAGTGGGGGGCGGCGGGGAGAAAGACGTCTTCTTCAGATTCACTAGCTAAATGGATTCTCTGGATGTACTTTAATATCCCCAAATATGAATACTACATTTGTTAAGAAAGCAGTTATTCAAAAAAGATGGGCTTGTCATGGTTGCAAGTTTAAATTTCTTCAATGGAGGCATAAATGGCTATTTTTTTCTCAAAGAGTGAATGAATCGCAGCAAATTTTCCTCTACCGCTCTGTCTCTTCATATTACCATAATCGTGGATATGATGTAGTCACACTGACAAGGACTATCTCATCCTGGAACTTTGTTCATAGAGAAAGACAAGTGTTAGTTGCCAACAGGCCTCATCAATCCCTCAGTGCCCCTTGCAGGTAGGGACTATGCCATTCTTACACTGATTTCCTCACAGGCATAGATAAGACTGAAACTCTCCTCCTCTTTCCTTCACCCTTTACTGCTCTTCCTAAAAGCCCTCAGCCCTAGAATGGAAACTTCAGGAGGGAATGCCCACTTCATCCCACCACAAAATCTCTCACCTGCTCCTGCTGGCACAGAGTGCTCCCTCCCATTACAAATGTACTGCCAGGTTTGGGTCTTGGGCTGACTCTTCTGCTCATGCTCTGGATCCCATTTTCTCTCTGGGTTGCACCTATTCTCTCTTACCCTGTCCCTCTTCCCTTATCACTGGATTATTGGCATACAGGCATTCTATAATATATCCCACTTTAAACCTTTAAGCCTTCCTTAGGCCCCATTTTCCTTTCCAGACAGAGATTTCATGCCTCCCTTTCCAATTAAACACCTTTGCTTCGACATCACTTCCTGCTCATTTGAGAACCCACCTGTTCACTCCAGGCAGAATTTAGTCTTTAACATTCCACTGTCATGGTTGCCCAAGACACCTTTTGTCAACTACAGTAACTTTCATGTGACTGGACAAGGCACTAGCATTTGACATAGCTCAAAGCTCTCTCCTCCTTGAAACATTTGTCCCTTGTTGGCTTCAGTAAGATGCTCGTGGCTCTCTTTCCACCTCTAGGCGATTCCTTCTCAGCCGCCATTTTTATTAGCTATCAGATTATTGATCTTATATACTAGAAGGCCCCAGGTCCTCAAATCTCTGTTATTATCTATCTACACTCACACCCACATTATGTTAGTTCTGCCTTTAAAATATATCCAGGAGCTATGCCCCAAGATTCCCACTGGTATCATTTTAGTCTATATCATCATCTTCTCACATCTGCACAATCAAAATGACCTCCTACGCAGTGGCCTAGCTACCACTTTGGCCTCTTCTGGTCTGTTCTCTGTCCAGTGGCCCCATCAGCCAGTGCCATCCTTTTAAAATATAAGTCCAGTAGGTACTCTTGAGCTCAAAACCCAGTGGACATGCATCAGTCTACTTTTCATTCAGAATAAGATTTAAATTTCAGCATGATCCCTTCTGCCTCATCTCTTAGACTGGACAGAATGACTCCCTGTACTTCACTCTTTTCCCAGCAACCACACTAGGTTCCTTCCCGCTCCTCGAGTATGCTGAGGACGCTCTCATCTGTGGTCCTTGCTCTCCCACAGTCTTCTGTCTGGAGAGCTCTCCCAGCAGGCATCTGTGCAGCTTGCCCCTCCCCAAACCCCAGATGCCATGCAACAAAGTGTGTCTCCTAACACTCTACATTTCAGTCCACATGCTTCATGTGTATAGTACTTACTACAATAACAACAGTTATTTATTAGTGTTTTCCTGCCTCCCTTAGACTACAAGCTCCATGACAGCGGGCACTTGTTTTATTCTCTTCTGTCCCTTCAAAGGCTAGAACAGTGCTAGTCACATAAAAAATATCTGTAGTTAAATGAATCTCCATCTCTGTTACACAGCATCATGTGTATCTGTCTTTCTGCTTCAAGATATCACCGAATGTCACTTAGATTTTGAGTACTGTTTCTTTTTCCAAGTATCGCAGTCTTATACACAAACATAAATGTGAGTTTATATACACACAGAAATGTACACATGCATCACATCGACTATGAAAAGTTGTCATTTTACAGTATGGTAGACATATCTAAGAATGTTAAAGCAATTACTAGCTCTTGTATATGAACCAAGCTATAAGTGAATCATATATATTGTTTTAATGAGAAAGAATTCTAGATTGAGGGTAAATTATTAGCCTGGAATTGGCAACTGCAGTCGATTAGCCACACACCAAAGAGAGAAACTGGTAACTGACTTGCGACATAGCTCTAAGATACCTAAATCTTTTATAACAATTTCACAACTCAAAAAAAAGAACTTCTGAGAGTATATCCTCTACACCAGACCCTTTCGTTTTTATAGTTTATTTATTTTTGAGACAGAGACAGAGCATGAGTGGGGGAGGGGCAGAGAGTGAGAGGGAGACATAGGATCTAAAACAGGCTCCAGACTCTGAGCTGTCAACACAAAACCCAACACAAGGCTCGAACCCACGAACCATGAGACCATGACCTGAGCTGAAGTAAGCTGCTTGACCAACTGAGCCACCCAGGTGCCCCTGCACCAGACCCTTTCATGAAGACACCCCAGCAGATATTTCAACTATAGGAGCCCGAGGTATTTGCCCAGGAAGTGCGCACAGAGGTGAAGTGAAGAGTTCAGCCCGGGAAGTCACACAGATGTGAACTTGAGTCTTACTCAACTATGTACTGGCTAAGCAACTTACATCCTTTCTCACTTTGAGCGAATTAAAATGAAATAATGTCTGCAACATACCAGGCATCATGCCTAACACATGAAAGGACCCAACAAGTGGCAGCCATTATCATTACTATTGTCACCACTATTAGTTCAAGTATCAGCTGCAAATATGTAGATGGCTTACTACTGTTTGTTGGCCTACCTGAGATCCTTCTCTCTCATCAATAGGGAGGTCTCAGTCCATAATGGCTTGTCACCTTCTTTCAGACGTGAAAGACAGAAGACCTTAGTCTCCACCTGGAAGATGACATTTCTCAACCTCTCTTGCAAATAAGTGGCTGGTGGACAAAGGCTTGGCTGAGATATGGAAACTTAAAAAGCTTTGTGAAAACACATTTTAGTTAAAAACAACAACAACAACAACAACAACCAAAAATCTCTTTAAAAAGGGACATTGAGGGGCTCCTGGGTGGCTCAGTCAGTTAAGTGTCTGACTTCAGCTCAGGTCATGATCTCGCAGTTTGTGAGTTCAAGCTCCATGTAGGGCTCTGTGCTGACAGCTTGGAGCCTTGGATTCTGTGTCTCCCTCTCTCTCTGCTCCTCCCCTGCTCATGATCTGTCTCTCTCTGTCTCAAAAATAAATAAACATTTAAAAATGTTAATTAAAAAATAAAAAAGGACACTGAGATGATCTTCTCCATTTTCCTCTTAATCCTTCTTCTGCATTTTCTTCCTAATTGAATAATCCATAGGATGTAAATAGTAGCTCCAACAAGACAGAGAGAAATGTTTTAATAATCATACTATGTATTACTTACTTTCCCCCCAGTGGACTGATATTTACACCAATTGCACCAAATCAGCGGTGGGTAAAACTGCTGGTGTCTCCGTCGTGGCACCAAACAGCAGTAATAGTCATTGCATTCTTCCCCACACACTGGCGGAAACCAGGTAGGTCAGTTACACTTCTGAATGTACTTAATAAGCAGTAAAATTATTACATAAGTCTCAACTTTCGAAGCCACGTCTTTTTCATATTCCTTATGACATAATAGGCATATAAAAGTACTTCTGTTGCTTCCATGAGCACATTTGGCACCTGTGTAACTGTTTGGGTTGTGAGTTTAATTAGTCACCATTTTTTACTTGCGAGAATGATGGAAGAACTACAGTCATGCAGACTTAGGTATTCGGCAGACATCTCGAAAATGAACAGTGAGCCTATTCCTTCAAGGAAACAGCTGACAGAATTTGTGGCTTATGAGAAAATTTAAGCTTTCAAATCAAAATTAGAATTTTAAAAACTCCTATCTGCCACTGCGAACTTGGCAGTTTTGCAAATGTTCAAACCTTTTCTGATGAACTTGTTGATGATATTAATGAATGTGATTTTTTGATGCTGTCTAATAAAATGTGACAACTTTGGGAAAACATGCATAACTTAGAGAATCCATATTTTCCCAGTGACCAGTACATGGTGTTACAACATCATGTGTGGACAAAAAGATCCAAGATCCTAGGTGGAATGGATGGATTTCAAGAGTAACTACAATTCTACATGGTTGTTGATAAATGCCTCCTGTCACCTCCTCTTTGTTCAATGACTTCCAACAAAACTGTATTCCTTATATTTTGCTTTGACTAACATGCCTCTGGACCACGGAGTTACACAGCAGGTTCTTAACTTCATTCAGAACTCAATAAATACTCCCTTCATAGAGAAATTGCCCCTAACAGCCCCGTCCAAAGCAGCTTCTCTCCCTATCTCCCATTTTCCCCATTGTGCTTATAATTTGTGGGTTTTCCCAATGAGACATAACCTCTGTGATGCAGGAAATTTGTTTATATTGTCTCCTTTGTTTACTAATGTTTGCCAGAGCCTTGACCAATGTCTGGGGTATACTACACACTCAATAAATCTGTGTTGAATGAACAGATCAATGAATGAAGAACATTTGAAATTTTAGTACACTCAGGGTCAGAGGAGCTAAACACCTTGAGCAAACTTACCAAGCTCTTTGTTGGCAAACTGGAATTGATTATCTGTTTAGTGCCAGAATCCAAACTCCTAACTAATATGCTACTCTACATTTTGAACTCTCCAAAATGTTGTAAGTACTCATTTCCCCATTTCCCTTGCCAGCATTTATTTTAGGTCATATATTATAACTTAATTTTAGAAGTTTGCTTTTGTTGTTGTTGTTAGATAAGCTGTTAGGCTCCCTCTCCAAATATTTTAAGGAGAGAAAGAGTATAGCCATTTGTAAGGAGACTTATAAACTACACAAATATAGGCCAACAGGAAAGCTGAAATAAACTTGTTCATTAGATGCAAAATTGGCAAAACTGATCAATATTCACAGGGCAAAGGAACAAAAGAATCTCCACAGGCCCCAATTTTGAATTCTATGAATAATTTAGCTCAAAACACACAGAGACCCAATAGAATCAGAAAAACAAGACAAATGCCTGCAGACACTGAAGATACCCAAGCCATCTTTCTGATCCATTTCAGAATCTTATATAATCATTTTTATACAGATATTTTAACCAGAGAACAATAAGTGTCTTTCATTCCTAAAGACAACACAAGTTAAGAATCACCCTTTATATTAATATGAGAATACAAAAACATTGGCATTCAGAGACTTTCCAGATCTTTTGTCTGAATTTTCTGCCCCCACTAATGAGAATTCAGTGTTGCTCTGCTCAGGTTTGGGGGAACAGCCAGTTCTGCTAATCAGAGAACATGTAAAGAGACAAAGTATAAGAAAGGAATATAGGCTGACTTACATGATACGCTTCTGGAAGGGAGCAGAGAGGAGGAGGAGTGACCAGAAAGGTATAGGCTCGAGATTTCTGAGGACAGTTTGAAAGAGATGAAAAGGAGATACATTTGGGGTTGGGGAGAAGGGGCTTGAAGAATATGTTGCCGATGTTTGTCTATGTACATTTCAATGTCCTTTCTGAGAAATACCATGAAAGAAAAATTACTTTGCCATGCTAGGTTTCACCTGGAGTTTTACATTATTTTATTTTTCTTTTAAATGTTTATTTTTTTTTTGAGAGAGGGAGAGAGAGAAAGAGAGAGAGACAGCGAGTAGGGGTGGGGCAGAGAGAGAGGGAGACAGAATGTGAAGCAGGCTCTAGGCTCTGAGCTGTCAGCACAGAGCCCAATGCAGGGCTCAAGCCCACAGACTGTTAGATCATGACCTGAGCCGAAGTCAGATGCCTAACTGACTGAACCCCCCATACTCCCCACTTTTTTCAATTTTAGATGCAACAAACAAAATGTGGATCCTTGTCAAAAAAAAGGGCCCAATATAATTCTTGTTACAGTGGTTTGCCAATAAAATTTCATTTGTCAAGTTTGAAATACATAGCATTTACACAAGCTACATTTTCTTCTACTCTTTTACTTATTAGTGTTCTTTTCAGTAAATGTTAGTTTACAACGCAGTGACATTCAAATGTGTTTCTTTGATCTGTGATTTTAGAGTTTAATTATCCAACATGGTAGTCACCGGTCACATATTGCTACTGAGCAGTTTAATTGTGGCTAGCGACTCTAAAATATGTAACTTTTATGTTATTTCATTTAAATTAAAAATGGATACTCAGTTTAGTTATTGGAAAACTAAGTCCTTTGTGGCAGCATGTATACAATTCTATTTTTTTAATCTATATGTTTTATAAAACCTAAATAAATGAAAATATAGCATACAAATTGAGATATGTAAAAGATACATCAGATTTTGAAAACTCAGTACAAAAAGGTAAATATTTTATTAATAATTTTTATATTGATTATGTGTTGAAACAGTATTTTGAATACTTTGGCTAAATAAAATCTTTTAATCTACTATTCATTCAACAAATACCTAACATGCACTTGCTATGTTATAGGTACAAAAATGGACAAAATCATATTGAACAGAATATACTCAGGTAAAGATATGTATGATTATACATGAACTGTCAGACTTGGGGTGTGGTGTCAGCCTTTGCATGGCAAAGGTATCGGTCAACTCTTCATGGAACGGTAAGTCGTGAATTTGCCTGTCATAGGTGCCAAGGGTTTAAAAGGCAGAACAGAAGAAGGAGAAATGGTCTCAGTAAAACTATAGAGGCAGCAATGAAAACACAGGAACTGGAAGAGTGAAGTCGGCCTTTTAAGATCAACTACATCTTAGAAAAGTAAAAACAAAAGCAAATAAGCACATTTTGTAATACATGCAGCTGACATGACTCCTTCTGTTGGAGTGCAATAAACACACAGCGGTGTTTGAAAGCCTACACAGGGAGAGTAGTACATTTAGTATACTGGTCAGATTAACAGTGGGACTTATTCCTTTAAATTGTTGAGTTATGGTTTCCTGAGAGGTGCTGGAGATAGGAGAAAACTGTACCGAGCATATCCCTGGAAAATGTAGTTAAGGTTACAGTGGTTTTAAAATCGGACGGCAAACTCTTTGACAGTTCTCTCTTCCAAAGGACATGCCTAATTCTCCTCCCCAAAAATGAGGGTTGGAACTTAATGATTCCCTTCTGACCAGAGAACGTAGCAAAAGTGACTCGCTGTGTGGCTTACAAAGTCATCAAAGGGATATAGTCTCTGCTTGGCTCTCCTGCAACTACCTCTCAGGGGGAGGCCGGCTTTTGTGTTGTGAAGACAGTCATGCAGTCCCACGTGGAAGCCCACGGGGAGAGGAACTGAGGCCTCCTGACACAAGCCTGCACCGCCTTGCCGGGCACAATCACGAGCTGTCTTCAAAGTGGACAATCTAGCCACATTTAGGCCTTTGGGTGGTAGAAGGCTGAACCAACATTTTGACTGCAACTCTACGAAAGACAGAGCCACAACTACTCAGTCAAGTTCCAGAACAATAGGAAACTCTGAAATATAATTAATGTTAATAATTTTAAACAAATAAGTTGTGTGGTACTTACTCAGGCATCA